>NC_083832.1:12150627-12336382 GCF_015708825.2 Lethenteron reissneri | reverse complement strand
TAACTCTCTCTGTCTCCCCCCCCTCTCCGCGTGACTCACAAAGCGCAGCATGAGGCCCTGGCAGGCATGGTGCTTGAGCAGGCCCAGCAGGAACTTGAGGCCTCCACAGTCCACGAAGGTCGTCTCTGTGACCAGAGAGAGAGAGAATCAGACTCAGAGGTCCCTCCACTCCACCACACACACTCCGTGTACACACACATACCGTGCGCACACAGTGGTTATTGTTGTGAGTGGATGTTGCCGTTGGCCTGTTGAGGCTACACGAGGAATCTTTGTTTTTAGTTACGTGTCCATGAACGTCCACGAATGAAGAGAAAGTGGAGATGAGTGAGTGGACACTGCACAGTGAGTGAGGTAGCGGGTGAGGGGGTGGTGAGTGAGGGGTGGTGTCTTGCCTCACGGCAGATGGGGAGCGTACGTTAACAGGAAGTTCCTGTTTTTTGATGCTAATGTTGGTCACGTGACCAGGAAGTGACGATGTTAGATTTCCACTGTACCACGCGGGCTTCAGCCATTACTCAGATAAGTCAAGATGGCGGCACGCATCACATCTCAGTGAGACCACAGCCGCACTTATCATTGTGGGAGCTTAAGAAGCATTATCTGTAAGTTGTTTATATTTCTCTAATATTGGAAATGCTGTTGTAATGTTGGAATGACCGTTATAGCAATGTAAATGCCTTTATGGTGCCGTTAAGTTGTTGTAGTAAATACGAGGCCTAGTTAGTAACGAAGCCTGTGACTTTCCTTATTGTGGATGTTACTTGTGTAAAGGGGGAGCCGACACCAGATTGCAGGGGTCTCGTCCTTTATTCCTTTCCTTCCATCCACACCTGTTCCCAGCCGTCCCAATATCGTTCCCGCCAAAGGCCCCCTCTTCCCGCCAGTTCTCTCCTTATATCTCCTCGATCACCCCTCCCACTAACCCATCTATTGGTGGGAATCCCTCCCCTGACACCCCTACATCACCCCCCCCCCCCCCCCCCCCCCCCCCGGAGAAAAAATAACCGTCCTCGGTTCTGCCTCGCCCATGGACCATTTAAATCTCCCCATGCCTCCCACCACTGACAGTGACGACAGCCCCTACCCCCCCCACAACCATACAATGCAACATAACACAACGAAATCAATTGCGCAGCCTGCCCAGGTCTCAAGCCAGCATCCCGTAACAGCTCGGACATCCACAGGCAGCAGATGACCGTGGCGGCCCCCTCCTTCGAAGGCCCTCTCGTCGCGGTCCCTGGATCGCTGGTGCCGGTGTCGCCTTGCCTGGCGCCGCTGTCTCTCCGGCCCCCGCTCGTGCTGCCGCTCCATCAGGCCTCACATGGGGTGCTGTAGGTGACAAGGGAACACAGGGCACCGAACCCCCTGCCGGTCGGCGCGGGGTGGTCGGCGACCTTGGCCTGGGTAGGGATGATGATGATGTTGGCAGTGATGTTGGTGGTGATGTTGGTGAAGATGACGGTGGAGAGATGTATGGCTTAAGGCGGGTGGGGTGTACAAACCATCGTCGCTTACCCAGTTGGACCTGGACGCACTGCGGTCGGGGTGCTTTAATGACCTCGACCGGCCCTTTCCAGGGTCGGTGCAGCTTTGGTGAGAGGCCAACCGGCACCTGAGGACAGTGTAGCCATGCCTGGTCCCCGACTTTAAAGGGCTTGGCTGTCACTGTCCTCTCCCGTATCCGTACATTACTCTCTTGGCTCATGGCCGATGTGGCCTCGGCTGCTTGGCGGGCCTCTCAAATAAATGAGGGAGGTCTTTAGTGCCTTCGGCCATGCGTTGGCTCTTGCAGGAATGGCCGTCAGCTGCACCTCAATAGGCGGAACGGGATCCCGTCCGTACATCAGGAAAAACGGCGAGAACCCCGTCGCCGCGTGTGGGGCCACCCTGTACGCCGCTAAAACCGATGAAATGTGGAGGTCCCAGTCGGAATGGTTTTCGTCCACCACTTGGGACAGCATGGCCGCTATGGTGCGGTTAAGCCGCTCTACCATCCCATCGGTCTGGGGATGATACGGAGATGTTCGGACCTTTTTAGTGCCCAGGATAGAGCAGACGTCCTTCAATAGCTGTGAGGAGAAATTCCTGCCCTGATCCGTGAGCAACCGCTCCGGTGCCCCCTTATCAAGGACATAGCCTCCCACGAAGGCATCGGCGATGGTCTGTGCCGTTTGGTCCGGGAGGGCCCACGCCATCGGCCACCTCGTGCAGTACTCGACTCCGACCAACAGGTATTTATTTCCCCGTGGCGTGACCGGCAGTGGTCCCAGGATGTCCAACGCAACCAATTCGTTGACCCTGGTCACCGTGATGGGCTGTAGGGGCGCCCGGCTTACCCGGGGTGGCGGCTTTCGCCGCGCACATTCGACGCAGGTACCGACCCATCGATGCACGTCAGCGGTCATACCTGGCCAAAAGTACCGACTCTGTAATGTGTACAGTGTCTTCCGCCCCGCCAGGTGCAGCAGCTGGCGGCCGTGTACGTCCATAACCAATTGTTGACGCAGCGACTCCGGAACTACCAGGCATCGTCGGCGCCCTGTCGGGTCCCATCGCATGAGGAGGTCCTCCCATACGATGTACTCCTCCCCCCCTGCCTCTGCTGAGGCGCGTAGCGTTCGCAGTGGGGCTTCCTCCAGCTGTAGCCGTCGCCAATCGTCCAAGGTCAGCCCCAGGTCGTGGTCGGTCAGCTGGACCTCACCCTGTGCGTCCTCCGCCATGCATACGGGAGCGATGACCGTCCCCTCCGGCCTCGCCTCCTTGCAGCGTGCCCCGCCTGTGGTGCATGCACAAGGGCCCTGGGGCGCCAGTCGGGACAATGCGTCTGCGTTGGCATGTCTGGTCCCTTTGCGATGCACCACTTGGTACCTGTACTCCTGCAGGCGCTCTATCCATCTGGCCAGCTGGCCCGAAGGCTGGTCGATGCGGAGCGAATACTGCAAGGCCGCGTGGTCAGTGCGGACCGTAAATTTGCGACCATACAGGTAGGGTCGGAATTGCTGTACGAAGTGAACGACTGCCAGGAGTTCCCTACGTGTGACGCAGTAGCGCTGCTCCGCTGATGAAAGCACGCGACTACCATAGGCGATAACCACCTCGCGACCCTGCTGGACTTGCGACAAAACACTGCCGATGCCCACATCGCTGGCGTCCGTGTCCAGGATAAAGGGGAGGCCAAAATCCGGAAAGGCCAATGGTGGTGCATCTGTCAGACGTGAGCGCAGCTGCTGGAATGCCTCTTCCTCCAGAGGGCCCCAATAAAACCTCTGGTTCTTCGCCGTCAACACGTGCAAGGGCTTGGCAATGGTTGCGAAGTTGGGTACGAAACGGCGGTAGTAAGAAACGAAACCCACAAACCGGCGTACCTCTGGAACCGTTGTGGGAACAGCCCAGGCCCTCACGCAGGCCGTCTTTTCCGGGTCTGTAGCCACTCCAGACTCACTGACGACGTGGCCCAAGTAGCGTACCGACGACTGCATAAGGTGGCACTTCGACGGCTTGAGCTTCAAGTTCGCGTTCCGGAACCGCAGGAATACCTGACGTAATCGGTCAATGTGTTCCTCGAATGATCGGCTGAAGACAATGACGTCATCCAGGTAGATGAGGCACGTTTCCCATTGGAGGCCTGCTAAGGCCAACTCCATTATGCGTTGGAACGTCGCCGGCGCAGTCTGGAGGCCCATAGGCAGGCAGTTGAACTCGAACAGGCCCTGTGGTGTCCGGAACGCTGTTTTAGGCCGGGAGTCCGCGTCTAGTGGGACCTGCCAGAACCCGGACAATAAATCCAGCGTACTGAAAAATTTTGCTCCCGCCAGTGCATCCAATGAGTCGTCAATACGTGGTAGGGGATATGCGTCGGCCAGCGTGACGGCATTGAGGCGTCGGAAGTCCACACAGAATCTCAGCGACCCGTCTGACTTCTTGACTAGGACCACCGGTGCCCCCCAGGGACTCGAGGAGGGAGAAATTATGTTGGCCCGCAGCATCTCCTGCACCGCTTGTTGAATGTGCCCTTTTTCCATTGGGCTCATTCTATATGTGTTTTGGCGCAGGGGTGCGGCATCTCCCGTGTTAATGTGGTGCTGCGACAGATTTGTGCGCCCTAGGTCGAACGGTCCCCAGCTGAACACGTCCGAGAACTCATGCAATAACGAGTGCAGCTGCTGTTTCTGGTCGGGCGGCAATCCCGGCTCAGGCCCCGCCAGCTGGTCCATCCACGATTCGGCCCCTCTGTCCTCGGACTGGCTGATGCTGCCTACAAGCTCGGGCTTTGTCCCTGGGGCTCCTAGTGACAAGGGACTAACGTGGGCCAGAACTGTTCCCTCCTGCACCGTCGCTGTTCTATCGGAGGTGTTCAGCACCTGAATGAACAGATGCTGGTTCCTCTGTACAATAGTTTCGGCTCCCACCAGCGCATGGCGATCCATGGCAGCTGACGTCGGAGACACCAGGATGGGTGAGTCTGGTCGGGCTGTCACGAGGGGGGACCGATATTGCAGCGGAATCAGCATCTGGGCTGCCGGGGGAATGGAGACAGACTTACTGACCAGAGCCTGCACATAGGGTACACCCCGGCTGGCCCCCTCCGCCTTTAGGAAATGGAGATGCGTTCCCTGGACTTCGACCCGCCCATTGGCCAGATCGATTTTCATTGGTATCCGCCTCAGAAAGTCCGTCCCCAACAGGCAGGGTACGGGCAACGTTGCGGAGACAAGGATGGGTCCTGCTACCGAAAGCTGCCCAATCTGTATCGGGGCTTCAACCTGGCCCAGGAAGCCCATGCTGCTTCCATTTGCTGCAATGAACATTGTCTTGACGGGGACTAAAGGTCGGATTTTATCCGGCAGCATCTCATGCATGGTGCTCGAGATGATCGTGGCTGATGCCCCCGTATCCACCAAGATACGTGCCGACACTCCCGCGATTTCACCGACCAGGACCGAGGTTCCTGACGTGGCCGCTACCACCCGCCTTGCCAGCTTCCTCCATTGTGTGGCTGAGTCCGGCCACTGACCAGGCGGCGTCTCGTTATCCTGTGGTGCATGGTGAGATGATGGGGGATGGATGTGAATGGACCGAAGATGGGGTTCCTCCCTTTGGAGTGCGTCGCAGCAGGGTGAGCGCGCCCTTGTTACATAGTGTGGGCTTCCCCCTGGGTTGCGGGCTGGGCTCTCTATGTGGGGCAAATTGCCCCCCCTTGGTGACGTAGGGTGGGCCCCCCTTGTGGTGTGGGGAGGGGGCCCCCCCATTGTAGGGGGCGGTGGGGACTGGGGGGTGGGCCTTCCCGTGAGCCCCTCCCTTCTACCCTCCCTTTCCTTTGTCACGGGGGCGTGGTCCCCCTGGTTCCGTCTCGCTCCGCCGCAAAGCGGTGGCGAGGCGGGCCGTGGAACTGCTCCAGGGCGCAATGTCAATTTTGTGTGCCGTCTCCGCACACGGGCCGTTGCCCTTGGCAACTCGCCGGCGTCGCGGTAAACTGGTGACGTCACGCCCGACCGCGAAACCACGCCCGCCCGCGACGTCACGCCCGCCCGCGAAACCACGCCCGCCCGCGAAACCACGCCCGCCCGCGACGTCACCTTCGCCCGCGACGTCACCTCCGACCGCGACGTCACTTCCGCCCGCGACGTCACGTCCGCCCGCGACGTCCCTCCCGGCCTCGGCGCGACTCCCGACGCGGTCCCCGGCCTCGGCGCGACTCCCGACGCGGTCCCCGGCCTCGGCGCGACTCCCGACGCGGTCTCCGGCCCCGGCGCAATTCCCGGCGCGATCCGCGACACCACTTTTGGCCGCGACGTCACTTCCGGATGCAACGTCACGTCCGTTCGCGACGCCACTCCGGGTCGCGACGCCACTTCTGGTCACGACGCAATCACAGGCCCCGGCGCTATCCCTGGCGCGATCCCCTTCCCCCGACCCGGACAATGGGGACCGGGGAACGACACCGACGGCGCCCACCCCGAGGAGACTTCCGGTAAGTTCGCGGCGTCGGAATTGTAATTGCTCGGCCCGACCGAGAGGCCGGGCGGGACGGCGTCACTCGCCTGGATCCTGTCGGCGTTGGGCCCCGGCGGGTTCCAGGTGACGTTGGCGGCCTTCGGCTCCGTGCAGCACCCCCTCGCCACATGCCCCTCTCGACCACAACGGTGGCAGACCCACGGGGCGTTCCGTCGGGGGGGCTCGGCGCAATGTTGTAGAGGCGGCTGCCAGCGACGCGGCGGCTGGTCGCGCCCCTGGTCCCTCTGCTCCGCCAGTCCCCGGATCGCCGCGTACACCTCCCGCAGCGATGGCTCCGTCTCAGACGTCGGGGGTCCGTCCCCAGCTGCCCCACAGGCAGCCTGTGGCGACGGTGCAGGTTCGGCGGTTGGTGTCGCTGGACCCAGTAGCGCCGCGGCAACGGCTCGGCTGTTCCCCCCTGCCGCGCCAGCCACCGGGCCCACGGGTGGCGCCCGGCCCATGACCTGCTCGTGGGCTTGGATGGTCCGGGCAGCCCACAGCGAGGTGCGTTCCCCCGGCGTCACCACGGGCATTACAATGCCGGCGCGGCAAGCGTAGGCGATGAGGTGCTCGACCACGAGGTCCTCGAGCGCTTCTTCAGCCAGGCGAGGGAAAGCTCTCCTCGCCAACACGAGCAGCGCACCCCTGTAGGCTAAAGGGGATTTTTTAGCCCCTCGCTGGCGATCCTGGAACCGTTTAAAGGCTCCTTCCGCCGGACAATAGATCTCCCCCAAAGCCTCGTAGGCCGCTTGTAGCGTGGTCTTGCTGTGCGAGGGAAGGGAGGTGTAAGAGGAGAGTGCTTCCTTGCCCAGAACGGATGGCAGCGCTCGTAGTGCCTCTTCGTCTGTCCACTCGAGAGCGTGGAAGGTAGCCTCGAATCGGCGGACAAACTCCTCCCAATCTTCTTCCTCAGCCACGAACTTGTCGACAGGCCCCAGCCGACGCGGCCGTCCGGCCATCTGCTCTCCGTGTTGGGTGTTTAGCCCTGGGGGTTTTGGCGGGAGCGGCGGCGGCTGGCGTGACGAGGTTGGTTGCGGCTCTTGCCCGGCCGGCTGGTCGTCCTCCTGGTCCCGTAGCCTCTCCTCCCGTAGTACGCGTGGGGGTGGGGGTCCCGGTGCTGGCGGGCCCCCCATAGGGAGCCTCTGTAGTAGCTCCTGGAGTGCCCTCTCCACGCGGGCCATGCGGTCCTCCATGGGGTCCTCCAGGCGATCCGGGCCCCCTGCTGCTGCTTCTGATAGCAGGCCCCCTTGTTGCCCGGGATGGGAAGGATCCCCGGCCCCTGCTTCCTCTTCCCTTGGCTCTTTCCCGCGGGGATTTTTCTTTGTAGCCATTGAAATCCCACCGCTGCCACCAGATGTAAAGGGGGAGCCGACACCAGATTGCAGGGGTCTCGTCCTTTATTCCTTTCCTTCCATCCACACCTGTCCCCAGCCGTCCCAATATCGTTCCCGCCAAAGGCCCCCTCTTCCCGCTCGTTCTCTCCTTATATCTCCTCGATCACCCCTCCCACTAACCCATCTATTGGTGGGAATCCCTCCCCTGACACCCCTACACTTGTGATTTAGTAGGTCGAGTCAGACTTGTGCCTATGTTGCGATCCTGAGAGTGATGACGAAGTATCTCATCCACAGTTTAGTGTTAAGTGTAATGCTGTACATTTGGGGTGCAGTGGGATGAATACACTGTGCCTGTATGCAACGCATCAGCTTGTGCCTTTGTCTAGTTGTTCAGGGGTAATGTGGGGGCCTGGTCCTTCCAGGATCTATTGTTATCTGAGACAATGTTCTGATGCTGTGGTGTTCATTGTGTGGGTGTTTCCGAATTATAACAGATGCTGTATCTGTGTTTTCTCACCAGTTTTACCTGTTACAATCAATAAATGACGATCGGAGTTGGACGGTCATCCTGGCTTCGAGGGTTTATTGAACACATGGTTGTCTACTCGACTAGCGGTGCAACGCAGCGCACAGCGAGGCCGAGATAGGTGGTGAGTGGCTGAGTAAGAGGTGAGTGTTGAGTGAGTGGACACTGCACGGTGAGTGAGGGGTGGTGAGGGGGTGGTGAGTGAGGGGTGGTGAGTGGCTGAGTAAGAGGTGAGTGTTGAGTGAGTGGACACTGCATGGTGAGTGAGGTAGCGGGTGAGGGGGTGGTGAGTGAGGGGTGGTGAGTGGCTGAGTAAGAGGTGAGTGTTGAGTGAAAGGGAGGAGAGAAGAAGGGGTGGAGGAGAGGGGTGAATGAGATGGGAGGGGTGAGCTGCTCAGTGGTGAAGGAGTTGAGTTTCGTGGTGAGGGTCAGGAGAGAGTGGATCAATAGAGAGAGTGAATGGGAGAGAAGATTGAGTTGAGTAGTTGTTGTCAGTGGTTGTTGTTGTGAGTGGTTGTTATGGTTGTTGTGAGTGGTTGTAGTGTTGTGAGATGTTATGAGTGGTTGTTGTGAGTGCATGTTGTGAGTGCATGTTGTGAGTGGATGTTGTTGTGAGTGGCTGTTGTTGTGAGTGGTGTTTGTTGTGAGTGGTTGTTGTGAGTGGTTGTTGGTGTGAGTTGTTATTGTGAGATATTATGAGTTCTTGTTGTGAGTGGTGGTTTTTATCATTGTGAGTGGTTGTTGTGATTGGTTGTTGTTGTGAGAAGTGTTTGTTGTTGTAGTGAGTAGTTGTTGTGATTGGTTGTTTTTGTCGTGAGTGGTTATTGTTGTGAGTGGTTGTTGCGAGTGGTTGTTATGAGTGGTTGTGGTGTTGTTGTTGTGGGTGGGTGGTTGTGAGTGGTTGTTGTTAAAGGGGGTGATTGTTATACTGGGAGGTTGTTCTGAATTGCTGTCGTTATTGGTTGTGGTTGTTGTTGTGATTGGTTATTATTGTGAGTAGTTGTTTGTTGTTGTGAGTATTTGTTGTTGTGAGTGGTTATTATTGTTAGTGGTTGTTTGTTGTTGTGAGTATTTGTTGTTGTGAGTGGTTATTGTAGTAGTGAGTGGTCGTTGTTGGGAGTGGTTGTTGTTGGGAGTGGTTATTGTTGTAGTGAGTGGTTATTGTTGTAGTGAGTGGTTATTGTTGTAGTGAGTGGTTGTTGTTGGGAGTGGTTGTTGTTGGGAGTGGTTGTTGTGAGTATTTGTTGTTGTTGTGATGACTTGTTGTGAATTGCTGTTGTGAGTGGTTGCTGTTGTTGGAAGTGGTTATTGTTGTGAGTGGATGTTGCCGTTGGCCTGTTGAGGCTACACGGGGGATCTTTGTTTTTGGTTGCGTGCCCATGAACGTCCACGAATGAAGAGAAAGTGGAGATGAGTGAGTGGACACTGCTGTGATGCCGCCGCCACGAAGCCGTTCAGCAGGCGCCCCATCTACGACCTCGCCACCACCAAGCGACGGAGCCAACCCCGCGTCCCCCTCACCTCACCTCACATAAACACACCGGCACGCATTTCCCCCCTCCCATAGAGCTCCGAGGGGAGGTCACCTGGCCGACCGGTTTTTATCCGAGAAGCCCTTATAGGGATTAACTTTCACAGTTTCCGGCGACCAGGGAATTGGACGACCTCCCCCGACGCTACTTCGCACCGCGGCGCTGCGACCGGCATTAAGATTGTATGGTCGCGGCGTGGGGCATTCGGCCACCGCGGTTGAAACGCATCCCCCACACACACCCCCACGTATCGACGAGGCAGGCAGGGGAGAGACGGGATGGCATGATTAGCATGACCGCAGGGGCTCTTGCGCGTAGTCACTGATGGTTAGGATAATTACGCTCGAGCACGCAGGCACCATTCTTAGGAAAGTTAAAGGATAAGGCTGAAAGTATGATAGCGGAGGCACGCGGGGAGCCCATGCGCAAATTCCCACGGCGAGCCTTTGTGATGGACGCCGCCGCATAATCTGCACAAATCAAGGCACCATGCATAAGAAAGCGATTGATTAGCATATGCCACACACATGGCAGGGGAGGGAGCGAAGAGTACGTGGGGAGGCGGGGGCCTGAGTCCGGGGAGATAGGATAAAAGGGATCGTAGCAAGGTAGAGTGATCTCACTTCAAGAGGCCCGCATTCAAGACGGCTCCCAGCTCTGCCCTCTGGACGTCCGCGCGACGTGTCCAGACGAGCATCGAGGAAAAGCCACAGGACGCCGAATACTTCGAACCGTGAGTAGCACGGTGAAAGGGTATCGTAAGCCGACAAATAGGGAATAGGTCCAGGGGTAGTAGGATAGGCCAGCCTCGTCGATACGTACTGATTTAACAAGTCCCAGGTAGTAGACAATAAATCATTAATAGCTGATCGTGGCCTCGTGTGATCTGAGTAAGAAGTGAGTGCCGTGTGGTGCTGTGTATACAGTGGCTCGCCACGTGGGAGCGCTGCGCAGAGCGGCCCGAAGGAAGGGGCTGCGTTTGGAGTGCGCGGCACTGTGTATAAGTATCCTCGTAGTGAGTGAGTGCGAGCGGAGCTGCGTGTGAGCGCATACATTCCCCACGTGTCTGATACAGGTGCGCATTGGTAACGTGGTTATTCGACGTGGAGGCGAGTGCTGCACAGGGCTGTAGACGGGCACACGCTCGCAGCGTACGAGAACTGTACGTAGCGGTGTAAAAAGGGGGAGTATGGCGTTTGATTGATGATGCTGTGCGTACGTATGCTTGCAGCGTGGGAGCGCTGCGTGAGGCCGTATGAGTAGGGGCGTCGCGTTCGAATGCCGGCGAAACCCTAGCGGGTATTAGGGTGGTGGGGTAACGTAAACGGAATAGGGGATGCAGGCGGGGGAGACCCCGGGGGCCAACGGCCCCCACACTGCACGGTGAGTGAGGTAGCGGGTGAGGGGGTGGTGAGTGAGGGGTGGTGAGTGGCCGAGTAAGAGGTGAGTGTTGAGTGAATGGACACTGCACGGTGAGTGAGGTAGCAGGTGAGGGGGTGGGGAGTGAAGGGTGGTGAGTGGCTGAGTAAGAGGTGAGTGTTAAGTGAAAGGGAGGAGAGAAGAAGGGGTGGAGGAGGGGGGTGAATGAGATGGGAGGGGTGAGCGGATCAGTGGTTAGGGAGTTGAGTTTCGTGGTGAGGGTCAGGAGAGAGTGGATCAAGAGAGAGGGTGAATGGGAGAGAAGAGTGAGTGAGTTGACTGTTGTTGTCAGTGGCTGTTGTTGTGAGTGGTTGTTATGGTTGTTGTGAGTGGTTGTAGTGTTGTGAGATGTTATGAGTGTTTGTTGTGAGTGCCTGTTGTTGTGAGTGGCTGTTGTTGTGAGTGGTGCTTGTTGTGAGTGGTTGTTGGTGGTGGCTGTTCTGAGTATTTGTTGTTTTGAGTGGTTGTTGCAGTGAATGGTTGTGGTGTTGTTGTGAGTGGTCGTGGTGTTGTTGTGAGTGGTTGTGGTGTTGTTGTGGGTGGTTGTTGTGAGTGGTTGTTGTGAGTGGTTGGTGTTGTTGTGGGTGGTTGTTGTTAAAGTGGGTGGTTGTTGTACTGGGTGGTTGTTGTTGTGAATTGCTGTCGTTATTGGTTGTTGTTGTTGTGAGTGGTTGCTGTTGTAAATGGTTATTATCGTGAGTTGTTGTTTGTTGTTGTGAGTATTTGTTGTTGTGAGTGGTTATTGTAGTAGTGAGTGGTTGTTGTAGTGAGTGGTTGTTGTTGGGAGTGGTTATTGTGAGTGGTTGTTGTAGTGAGTGGTTGTTGTTGGGAGTGGTTGTTGTTGGGAGTGGTTGTTGTTAGGAGTGGATGTTTTGAGTACTTGTTGTTGTGATGACTTGTTGTGAATTGCTGTTGTGAGTGGTTGCTGTTGTTGTAAGTGGTTATTGTTGTGAGTGGATGTTGCCGTTGGCCTGTTGAGGCTACACGGGGGATCTTTGTTTTTGGTTGCGTGTCCATGAACGTCCACGAATGAAGAGAAAGTGGAGTTGAGTGAGTGGACACTGCACGGTGAGTGAGGTAGCGGGTGAGGGGGTGGTGAGTGAGGGGTGGTGAGTGGCTGAGTAAGAGGTGAGTGGCTGAGTAAGAGGGAGGGGAGAAGAAGCGTTGGAGGAGGGGGGCTGAATGAGATGGGAGGGGTGAGCTGCTCAGTGGTGAAGGTGAGTCGAGTAGGAGTGAGAGAGTGGATCGGCAGAGTGGATCGAGAGAGTGAGACGAGTCGTTGAGCGTTTGTTGAGAGATTGTTGTGAGTGGTTGTTGTTGTTGTGAGTGGTTGTTGGTGTTGTTGTTGTGAGTATTTGTTGGTGTTGTGAGTGGTTGTTGTGAATGGTTGTTGTTGTTGTGAGTGGTTGTTGTTGTTGAGAGATTGTTGTTGTGAGTGGTGGTTGTTGTTGTGAGTGGTTGTTGTTGTTGAGAGATTGTTGTTGTTGTGAGGATCATTCCCCAGTGGTCGTTCCAAGTGCACCGCGGCAGCCCCTGCGCTGCGCAGTGGTGACGAGGCCACCACCACCACGTGGTGTCACTGCTCCAGGCAGCGCGCTGCGTGCGCCACGCCGCTACCGGTGACTTCGACGCACGCGCCGCTCACTCACACCGCGACTACTACGACTGCTACACTCGCTTTGTGTCACTACTCGCTGTGTGTCACTACTCGCTGTGTGTCACTACTCGCTGTGTGCCACTACTCGCTGTGTGTCACTACTCGCTGTGTGCCACGACTCGCTGTGTGCCAGCTCTGTGTCACTACCGTCATGCCGTGTCGGTGCTCACACCGTGGTTCACTTCGCTCACTGCATGTCAGTACTCACTGTGTGTCAGTACTCACACTGTGCCAGTACTCACTGTGTGTCAGTGAGCACTGTCAGCACTCTTACTACTGTGTCATTACTCACTGTGTGTCAAGTTGAATGTCAGACCTCACTGTTTCAGCACTCTCACTGTGCCATTCATCAGTGTCACTTGTGTCAGTACTATCACTGTGTCAGTACTCTTATTGTGTGCCAGTACTATCACTGTGTCAGTACAGTACAACGTGTGTCAGTACAGTACACCGTGTGTGTCATTAGTCACAGTGTGTGAGCACCCTCACTTTCGTAACTTGCAGTGCCAGTACTCGCTGTGTGTCATTATTCCCACTGTCCCTGTGTGTCAGTACTCACACTGTCATTACCCTCACACTGTTACATTACTCACTGTCAGTAAGCACTAGCAGTACTCACACTGTGTGTCAGTACTCACTGTGTAAGTACTGGTACACAGTGGGAGTGAGTACTCACACTGTGTGTCAGTACTCACAGTGTAAGTACTGACCACGCTGTGTGTGAGTACTCACTGTGTAAGTACTGGGACACAGTGAGAGTGAGTACTCACTCACTGTGTCCCAGTACTTACTGTGTAAGTACTGGTGCACAGTGAGTGAGTACTCTCACTGTGTGTCAGTAGTCACGCTGTGTGTGAGCTCTCTCGCTGTGTAAGTCGATGTTGATTTGTGACACGGCGGATGATGTCACGTGTAGCAGCTGCCAGGCTGCTCTACACGGGAGATCCGTGGCGCTGCGTGAGCACAACAGCAGCTACAACAACAACAGCAGCTACAACAACAACAGCAGCTACAACAACAACAGCAGCTACAACAACAGCAGCTACAACAACAGCAGCTACAACAGCAGCTAAAACAACAACAGCAGCAGCTACGACAACAGCAGCTACAACAATAACAGCAGCAGCTACAACAACAACAGCAGCAGCTACAACAATAACAGCTACAACAACAACAGCAGCAGCTACAACCACAACAGCAGCTACAACAACAGCAGCAGCTACAACAACAACAACAGCAGCTACAACAACAACAACAGCAGCTACAACAATAACAGCAGAAGCAACAACAACAACAGTAGCTACAACAATAACAGCAGCAGCTACAACAACAACAGCAGCAGCAGCTACAACAATAACAGCAGCAGCTACAACAACAGCAGCAGCTACAACAATAACAGCAGCAGCTACAACAACAACAGCAGCAGCTACAGCAGCAGCTACAACAACAACAACAGCAGCTACAACAACAGCTATAACAACAACAGCAGCTACAACAACAGCAGCAGCGTCCCAGAGAAGGCGCTCACGGCCCTTGAGGAACATGGCACAGCGAGCAGACGGGGTACATGGCGGTCGTAAACACAACATTGTGGTGTGTCACTACTCTGTGTGTCACTACTCACTCTGTGTGTCACTACTCACTCTGTGTGTCACTACACACTGCCACTGTCAATACACCCACTGTGTGTCAGTACTCTGTGTCAGTACTCACTGTGTCACTACACACACTGTGTGTCACTACACACTCTGTGTCACTACTGTGTACACTCACTGTGTCACTACTCACTCTGTGTGTCACTACCCACTCTGTCCACACTCTCACATAAATACTGTCACTGTGTCAGTCCCATCAGTGTGTCAGTACAGTGATGTGTCAGAAATCTCACTGTGCCACTGTCAATACACTCACTGTGTCACTACTCTCTCTGTGTTACTACTCAGTCACTACTGACTTTCTCATTACTCACTATGTTGTGCGTCAGTACTCTCACTGTGTGTCAGTGCTCTCACTGTGTCAGTGCTCTCACTGTGCGTCAGCACTCACTGTGTGTCACTACTCACGCTGTGTCACTACTCACTCTGTGTCACTACTCACTGTGTGTCACCACTCACTCTGTGTGTCACTACTCACTCTGTGTGTCACTAATCACTGTGCCACTGTCAATACACCCACTGTGTGTCAGTACTCACTCTGTGTCAGTACTCACCGTGTCACCACACACTGTGTCACTACACACTCTGTGTCACTATTGTGTACACTCAATGTGTCACTACTCACTCTGTGTGTCACTACTCACTCTGTGTGTCACTACCCACTGTGTGTTACTACTCTGTATGTCCGTACTCTCGCATTAATTCTGTCACTGTGTCAGTACAGTACTGTAAGCAATCTCACTGTGCCACTGTCAATACACTCACTGTGTGTCAGTACTCACTGTGTCACTACTCACTTTGTGTTTCACTACTCTGTGTCACTACTCACTCTGTTTTACTATTCAGTCACTACCCACTTTGTCACTACTCACTATGTGTGTGTCACTACTCATTCTGTATCACTACTCACTGTGTCACTACTTTGTGTGTCACTACTCCCTGTGTCACTACTCACTGTGTTACTACTCACTATGTGTGTCACTTCTCATTCTGTATCACTGCTCACTTTGTAACTACTTTGTCACTACTCACTGTCACTTCTCACTGTGTGTCACTACTCACTGTGTCACTACTGTGTGTCAGTACTCTGTGTACACTCAATGTCACTACTCACTGTGTCACTACTGTATCACTACTCAGTCACTTCTCACTGTGTGTCACTACTCACTGTGTCACTACTGTGTCACTAAAATGAGTACACTCACTGTGTCACTACTCACTCTGATTGTCACTACTTACTGTGCCACTACTCCCTATGTGTGTCACTATTCACTGTGTTTCACTACTGTGTCAGTACTTTGTATGTCAGTACTGTGTCACTACTCACTGTGCGTGTCACTGCTCAATGTCACTAATCACTCCGTGTGTCAGTACCCACTGTGTCAGTACTCTGTCACTACTCACTCATACTGACTGTGTCACTACTAACTATGCCAGTGCTTACTGTGTCAGTACTTACTGTGTGTCCATACACTCATGTCAATACTGTCACTGTCAGTCCCATGAGTGTGTCAGTACAGTACTGTGTCAGCAATCTCAATGTGTCACTGTCAATACTCTGTGTCAGTACTTGCACTGTTTCATTACTACCGTTGTGTCAGCACCCTCACTGTGTCACTAGTCACTGTGTGTCAGTACTCTCACTACGTATGAGTACTCACTGTGTCAGTATTCTCATTGAGTGTCAGTACTCTCACTGTGTGTCAGTACCCTCACTGACTGTCAGTAGCCTCACTGTGTCAGTACTCACACTGTATCAGCGCTCTCACTGTCATTACCCTCACTGTGTCAGCACTCTCACTGCGTATGAGTACTCACTGTGTGTCAGTACTCTTATTGAGTGTCAGTACTCTCACTGTGTGTCAGTACCCTCACTGACTGTCAGTACCCTCACTGACTGTCAGTAGCCTCACTCTGTCAGTACTCACACTGTATCAGCGCTCTCACTGTCATTACCCTCGCTGTGTGTCAGCACTCTCACTGCGTGTCAGCACTCTCACTGCGTGTCAGCGCTCTCACTGCGTGTCAGTACTCAGATTGTGTCAGTACAGGTAGTCCTCTACTTACGATGGAGATGCGTTACGACGACCCCATCGTAGGTCAAAAATATCGTAAGTCAAAGATGGCCTAGCCTGCCCAGGAGTCTTAAAGAATGGTGATAATTTAGCAAAACAGAAAAATGTACAGTACCGTACTGTATAAACTATATACTGGGAAGAGGGGGCCTTTGTCGGCAACGAGATTGGGACGGCTGGGGACAGATGTGGATGGGAGAAAAGGATTAAAAGACGAAAACCCTGCAATCTTGTGTCGGCTCTCCTTTACATCTGGTGGCAGCGGTGGGATCTACAATGGCTACAAAGAAGAATCCCCGCGAAAAAGAGCCAAGAGAAGAGGAAGCAGGGGCCGGGGATCCTTCCCATCCCGGGCAACAAGGGGGCCTGCTACCAGAAGCAGCAGCAGGGGGCCTGGATCGCCTGGAGGACCCCATGGAGGACCGCATAGCCCGCGTGGAGAGGGCACTCCAGGAGCTATTGCAGAGGCTCCCTATGGGGGGCCCGCCAGCACCGGGACCCCCACCCCCACGCGTACTACGGGAGGAGAGGCCACGGGACCCGGAGGCCGACCAGCCGGCCGGGCAGGAGCCGCAACCAACCTCGTCATCGTCACGCCAGCCGCCGCCGCTCCCGCCAAAACCCCCAGGGCTAAACACCCAACACGGAGAGCAGGGGGCAGGACGGCTGCGTCGGCTGGGGCCCGTCGACAAGTTCGTGGCCGAGGAAGAAGATTGGGAGGGGTTTGTCCGCCGACTCGAGGCTGCCTTCCACGCTCTCGAGTGGACAGACAAAGAGGCACTACGAGCGTTGCCATCCGTTCTGGGCGAAGAGGCACTCTCCTCTTACACCTCCCTTCCCTCGCACAGCAAGACCACGCTACAGGCGGCCTACGAGGCTTTGGGGGAGATCTATTGCCCGGTGGAAGGAGCCTTTAAACGGTTCCAGGACCGCCAGCGAGGGGCTAGAGAATCCTCTTTAGCCTACAGGGGTGCGCTGCTCGTGTTGGCGAGGAGGGCTTTCCCTCGCCTGGCTGAAGAGGCGCTCGAGGACCTCGTGGTCGAGCACCTCATCGCCTACGCTTGCCGCGCCGGCGTTGTAATGCCCGTGGTGACGCCGGAGGAACGCACCTCGCTGTGGGCTGCCCGGACCATCCAAGCCCGGACCATCCAAGCACGAGCAGGTCATGGGCCGGGCGCCACCCGTGGGCCGGGTGGCTGGCGCGGCGGGGGGGGGAACAGCCGAGCCGTTGCCGCGGCGCTACTGGGTCCAGCGACACCAACCGCCGAACCTGCACCGTCGCCACAGGCTGCCTGTGGGGCAGCTGGGAATGGACCCCCGACGTCTGAGCCGGAGCCATCGCTGCGAGAGGTGTACGCGGCGATCCGGGGACTGGCGGAGCAGAGAGACCAGGGGCGCGATCAGCCAGCCGCGTCGCTGACAGCCGCCTCTACAACATCGCACCGAGCCACCCCGACGGAACGCCCCGTGGGTCTGCCACCGTTGTGGTCGAGAGGGGCATGTGACGAGGGGGTGCCGCACGGAGCCGGAGGCCGCCAACGCCACCTGGAATCCGCTTGGGCCGAACGCCGACAGGATCCAGGCGAGTGACGCCGTCCCGCCCGGCCTCTCGGTCGGGCCGAGCAATTACATCCCCGACGCCGCGAACTCACCGGGGTCTCCTTGGGGTGGGCGCCGTCGGTGTCGTTCCCCGGTCCCCACTGTCCTGGTCGGGGGAAGGGGATCGCGCCGGGGATAGCGCCGGGGCCGGTGATCGCGTCGCAACCAGAAGTGGCGTCGCGAACGGACGTGACGTTGCATCCGGAAGTGACGTCGCAGCCAAAAGTGGTGTCGCGGATCGCGCCGGGAATTGCGCCGGGGCCGGGGACCGCGCCGGGAATCGCGCCGGGGCCGGGGACCGTGCCGGGGATCGTGCCGAGGCCGGGGACCGTGCCGGGAATCACGCCGAGGCCGGGAGGGACGTCGCGACCGGACGTGACGTAGCGGGCGGGCGTGACGTCGCGGGCGGGCGTGACGTCGCGGGCGGAAGTGACGTCGCGGGCGGAAGTGACGTCGCGGCCGGACGTGACGTCGCGGGCGGAAGTGACGTCGCGGCCGGACGTGACGTCGCGGCCGGACGTGACGTCGTGGCCGGACGTGACGTCGTGGCCGGACTTGACGTCGTTGCCGGACTTGACGTCGTGGCCGGGCGTGACGTCGCGGCCGGGCGTGGTTTCGCATGCGGGCGTGGCGTCACGACCGGAAGTGACATCACTAGTTACCTGCGACACCGGCGAGTTGCCAGGGGCAACGGCTCTTGGGCGGAAGGCAGCACACAAAATTGACATTGCGCCCTGGAGCAGTTCCATGGCCCGCCTCACCACCGCTTTGCGGCGGAGCGAGACGGAACCAGGGGGACCACGACCCCGTGACAAAGGAAGGGGAGGGGAGAAGGGAGGGGAGAAGGGAGGGGAGAAGGGAGGGGAGAAGGGATGGGCCCACCCGGGAGGGGCCCAACCCCCAGTCCCCACCGCCCCCTACAATGGGGGGGCCCCCCCACACCACAAGGGGGGCCCATCCTACGTCACCAAGGGGGGGCAATTTGCACCACATAGAGAGCCCAGCCCGCAACCCAGGGGGAAGCCCACACTATGTATCAAGGGCGCGTTCACCCTGCTGCGACGCACTCCAAAGGGAGGAACCCCATCTTCGGTCCATTCACATCCATCCCCCATCATCTCACCATGCACCACAGGATAACGAGACGCCGCCTGGTCAGTGGCCGGACTCAGCCACACAATGGAGGAAGCTGGCAAGGCGGGTGGTAGCGGCCACGTCAGGAACCTCAGTCCTGGTCGGTGAAATCGCGGGAGTGTCGGCACGTATCTTGGTTGATACGGGGGCATCAGCCATGATCATCTCGAGCACCATGCACGAGATGCTGCCGGATAAAATCCGACCTTTAGTCCCCATCAAGACAATGTTCATTGCAGCAAATGGAGGCAGCATGGGCTTCCTGGGCCAGGTTGAAGCCCCGATACAAATTGGGTAGCTTTCGGTAGCAGGACCCATCCTTGTCTCCGCAACGTTGCCCGTACCCTGCCTGTTGGGGACGGACTTTCTGAGGCGGATGCCAATGAAAATCGATCTGGCCAATGGGCGGGTGGAAGTCCAGGGAACGCATCTCCATTTCCTGAAGGCGGAGGGGGCCAGCCGGGGTGTACCCTACGTGCAGGCTCTGGTCAGTAAGTCTGTCTCCATTCCCCCGGCAGCCCAGATGCTAATTCCGCTGCAATATCGGTCCCCCCTCACGACAGCCCGACCAGACTCACCCATCCTGGTGTCTCCGGCATCAGCTGCCATGGATCGCCATGCGCTGGCGGGAGCCGAAACTATTGTACAGAGGAACCAGCATCTGTTCATTCAGGTGCTGAACACCTCCGATAGAACAGCGACGGTGCAGGAGGGAACAGTTCTGGCCCACGATAGTCCCTTGTCACTAGGAGCCCCAGGGACAGAGCCCGAGCTTGTAGGCAGCATCAGCCAGTCCGAGGACAGAGGGGCCGAATCGTGGATGGACCAGCTGGCGGGGCATGAGCCGGGATTGCCGCCCGACCAGAAACACCAGCTGCAATCGTTATTGCATGAGTTCTCGGACGTGTTCAGCCGGGGACCTAGGGCGCACAAAACTGTCACAGCACCACATCAACACGGGAGATGCCGCACCCCTGTGCCAAAACACATAGAATGAGCCCAATGGAAAAAGGGCACATTCAACAAGCGGTGCAGAAGATGCTGCGGGCCGACATAATTTCTCCATCCTCGAGTCCCTGGGGGGCACTGGTGGTCCTAGTCAAGAAGTCAGATAGGTCACTGAGATTCTGTGTGGACTTCCGACACCTCAATGCCGTCATGCTGGCCGACGCATATCCCCTACCACGTATCGACAACTCATTGGATGCACTGGCGGGAGCAAAATTTTTCAGTACGCTGGATTTATTGTCCGGGTTCTGGCAGGTCCCACTAGACGCGGACTCCCGGCCTAAAACAGCGTTCCGGACACCACATGGGCCTGTTCGAGTTCAACTGCCTGCCTATGGGCCTCCAGACTGCGCCGGCGACATTCCAATGCATAATGGAGTTGGCCTTAGCAGGCCTCCAATGGGAAACGTGCCTCATCTACCTGGATGACGTCATTGTCTTCAGCCGATCATTTGAGGAACACATTGACCGATTACGTCAGGTATTCCTGCGGTTCCGGAACTCGAACTTGAAGCTGAAGCCGTCGAAGTGCCACCTTATGCAGTCGTCGGTACACTACTTGGGCCACGTCGTCAGTGAGTCTGGAGTGGCTACAGACCCGGAAAAGACGGCCTGCGTGAGGGCCTGGGCTGTTCCCACAACAGTTCCAGAGGTACGCCGGTTTGTGGGTTTCGTTTCTTACTACCGCCGGTTTGTACCCAACTTCGCAACCATTGCCAAGCCCTTGCACGTGTTGACGGCGAAGAACCAGAGGTTTTATTGGGGCCCTCTGGAGGAAGAGGCATTCCAGCAGCTGCGCTCACGTCTGACAGATGCACCACCATTGGCCTTTCCGGATTTTGGCCTCCCCTTTATCCTGGACACGGACGCCAGCGATGTGGGCATCGGCAGTGTTTTATCGCAAGTCCAGCAGGGTCGGGAGGTGGTTATCGCCTATGGTAGTCGCGTGCTTTCATCAGCGGAGCAGCGCTACTGCATCACACGTAGGGAACTCCTGGCAGTCGTTCACTTCGTGCAGCAATTCCGACCCTACCTGTATGGTTGCAAATTTACGGTCGCACTGACCACGCGGCCTTGCAGTATTCGCTCCGCATCGACCAGCCTTCGGGCCAGCTGGCCAGATGGATAGAGCGCCTGCAGGAGTACAGGTACCAAGTGGTGCATCGCAAAGGGACCAGACATGCCAACGCAGACGCATTGTCCCGACTGGCTCCCCAGGGCTCTTGTGCATGCACCACTGGCGGGGCACGCTGCAAGGAGGCGAGGCCGGAGGGGACGGTCATCGCTCCTGTATGCACGGCGGAGGGCGCACAGGGCGAGGTCCAGCTGACCGACCACGACCTGGGGCTGACCTTGGATGATTGGAGATGGCTACAGCTGGAGGAAGCCCCACTGCGAACACTATGCGCATCAGCAGAGGCAGGGGGGGAGGAGTACATCGTATGGGAGGACCTCCTCATGCGATGGGACCCGACAGGGCGCCGGCGATGCCTGGTAGTTCCGGAGTCGCTGCGTCAGCAATTGGTTATGGACGTACACGGCCGCCAGCTGCTGCACCTGGCGGGGCGGAAGACTCTGTGCACATTACAGGGTCGGTACTTTTGGCCAGGTATGACCGCTGACGTGCATCGATGGGTCGCTACCTGCGTCGAATGTGCGTGGTGAAAGCCGCCACCCTGGGTAAGCCGGGCGCCCCTACAGCCCATCACGGTGACCAGGGTCAACGAATTGGTTGCGTTGGACATCCTGGGACCACTGCCTGTCACACCACGGAGAAATAAATACCTGTTGGTCGGAGTCGAGTACTGCACGAGGTGGCCGATGGCGTGGGCCCTCCCGGACCAAACGGCACAGACCATCGCCGATGCCTTCGTGAGAGGCTATGTCCTTGATAAGGGGGCACCGGAGCGGTTGCTCACGGATCAGGGCAGGAATTTCTCCTCACGGCTATTGAAGGACGTCTGCTCTATCCTGGGCACTAAAAAGGTCCGAACATCTCCGTATCATCCCCAGACCGATGGGATGGTAGAGCGGCTTAACCGCATCATAGCGGCCATGCTGTCCCAAGTGGTGGACGAAAACCATTCCGACTGGGACCTCCACATTCCATCAGTCTTAGCGGCGTACAGGGTGGCCCTGCACGCGTGTTGTGTATATACCCCCTTTTTATTTTTTTTAATATTATTATTTTTTTTAGGAATTATTCTGCCAACATATATAATTTTTTTTAATAGACACGGGGCAACGTGGAACGAACACGCCCCCACACTTCCACAGATGCGCGCATACCTCACCTCAAAGGGCTAGAGGGCATGAAAGAGGGCAATAAAGGTCATAAAAACTCCCCTAATTTCACACAAGAGGAACAAGGGAGGGGGGAATTGCAGGCGGGGGGGTTAGGATGACAATTTCGTTAAAAAGCCTTACAAAAAAACCCTTTGATAAAGACAAAACCAGGCCACGAAATATATAATTATATTCTTAACAAAGGAAACAACATTGACGACAAAAAGCACAGACGGGTTTTGAACCATGTTAGATAAACAAAGTTACCAACTTAGCCATGAAGATTAAGCAAACAATATCTATCCTCACTCCAATTGGAAACCAGACTACAGAAGGCACCAGGGTCGCGACCCACCATTGTTAATTCCATACGGACATTATGTACACTTGGTAGTTCGACACGGCCGGGCCGTAGCATCAAAGAATAATTATGGCTTGGGTCACTCCAAAACAAAATTCCTAGCCGGGATACCAAATTAAATAATCACAAGAAGTCAAATAATAAGTACGGAATTAAAATGGATCTCCTAGAGGAGCTAAGGGCGGTGAAGTCTCTCATAATTAACCAAACGCAACACCCCATGAGAAGCGAGCAACACGGCCGTCTTTGTCTTTCCGAGAGGATCTCCACACGCAGGCACAAAGCCAGGAAATGGCCCCATAAAGATCGTAGCGCACGGGCAATGACTCGACAAAAGAAATTAATAAATAAAACACGTGCAGGGCGTTCCAACACGGACAGCAGGATTTGCACACGCGAGCAAATAACATTTCCATGGGAGATCGGGTCACGATGAAATACCGTGAACACGGTTACGGCATAACTCGGGTCGCTTGCAATCAACTCGCAATGGAACCAAGCAGCAAATAAGTCGCACTTCAACTTCCAAACCAAAACAACTTGAGCTGTGCGAGACAAAAGATATGATCCCCGAGCAAGGGAGGGAATCACTAAGCTCGCTTAACGCGTAGGTTTTCGCGACAAATATTATTCAGAAACAAAAACATGGATTAGAATATTTTTTTTATAACTCGACGCGAATCGTCGGTCTGGCTAATGGATAACTTAGGTGGCGCCGTCGCGAGCCCCCACCCCTCCTTCCAGAATAATTACACAGCTGTGTCTTCAAAGCTAATAAACGAACGGACGAACACGCCCACAACGCACACGAACAAAGAGAAAAGTTATATGACACAGCCTTTGAACAAACTCGGAAAAACTAGTGGATTTTCCCGATATAAGCAAAGGCAACATCCATTCAAAGCATCTCGTCTCCGGGGCTTCAGCCCCCACCATCTCGTCTCCGGGGCTTCAGCCCCCACCATCTCGTCTCCCGGGCTTCAGCCCCCACCAGATCGTCAAGGGCTCCGGCTCCACCACAGATCTTCACGAGCTCCGGCCTACATCTCATCTCGTCTCCGGGCTAAGGCCCCCACCAGAGATCTCCAGGGCTACAGCCATCTCTCCTCGTCGCCGCCAACGAAGAAGCTCTCGTCATCCAGAAGGACGAGGCTCGTGGGGTGGCGACGTGCATCGCCTTGACGTGCATCGCCAAGGTGCTCGCCTGCCGCACACGAGTGAACGAGCCAGCTCCCTTGCCGCCACCACCCCGAGGTGCTCGCCTGACCACGCAAACGAGCGCGGCCGCGCCGTCAATCTTCGTACGGGCTCAGCCGAGGGAGGAGTCGGAAGCAGCCGATCACCACAGCCGCGCCAGCCAGAGGGCCCTTCTCCGAAAGTCGTTCGTACCCACAACTTCCCTCACATAGGCTCACACGCGCTCGCGTCGACGCCCACCCCCCTGTGAGACTATCTATTTCGTCCTAACCATCATATCAACCCTACACAATTATCGGAAGACTGATTATCAATTACATGAACCATCAGCTGGCCATGAGGAATTGTGGCCCATCGAGTGATTAAGAGTCCGTCGGTTATAAGAGTGAGGTTGTTTTCCATGCCTTTCCCTTGTTCCGCTCATCACATAGGCGATCAATAGACTCGTCGAGGCAAACTCAAACTCTCGAAATCCTCATCACGAATCGACCCGTACACAGAGAGAGAATATCTTGTCAAACCAGTTTCCTTTGTCATAGAGTCTCGCCGAAGCATTAATTAAAACAGAGCCAGATTCGCTCTCACACCACCAAACACGCCCTCACCCACCATGATCTCAAACATTCCGTTAAAAGGATTTTATACTTGCCGATGAATCTATTGACATATACTTTTGCCTCTGGGATACAATAAGTGCTTTTATTACCGCCATATGAAGTGTGTCATGCTTGTTTTCAAACTCGGCCAGTCGCCGATTGTGATCGATACATGGGGGAACTAATGAGATGCCTGGTGGAAAGGTAGAGGTTACGATTATTAGGAGGGTTTTTAGTCATTCAGTTCGTTAAATGCATAATCTCGCAAATGCATAAGTGTTTATTCATTCATATTAGTTAAATGCATAATCTCGCAAATGCATAAGAGTTTTGAGTTATTCAATTTAGTTAAATGCATAGTCTCGCAAATGCATAAGTGTTTTAGTTATTCATTTTAGTTGAATGCATAATCTCGCAAATGCATAAGAGTTTTAGTTATTCAATTTAGTGAAATGCATAATCTCGCAAATGAAGAAGTATTTTTAGTTATCCATTTTCGTTAATTGCATAATCTTGCTCATGAATTTATTGACGCATGTTTGACCTGTATGTTAGAATGTCACATGTTGTTTAGAATAAAATTGTTATCACAGAAGCATATCGAGTGTTCCTTCCGAGTCCATGCAAAACTGTCTTATTCTTGAGAACTGTATCCTGTGATGAGATCTGAAACTGGAGACCTAAAATAACATAAAACACACTAAGATAATCGGTAAATGTTTAATCAATGATAATCGTGTTATTTCGATTGATATAACTCTGGATAAACGAAACTAAGCCTAATTATCATAACTGCACACATTAACATAATCGCAAGCTTCCGCATAAATTACTACGATTATCTCAGTGATTATCATAATTTATGCATATAATTACACACATTAACATAATTAATGTGATTTGCACATTTTTTGGAAAATTAGTAATTTTTATTATTTTTATCAAAATTTCATAATCCAACATATACAACATAATGGGGTGGCATCGTCCGGGATCTCTCGCAGACAGTGTTTTGCATGGATGAAGGAATGAATCACTACATGTTAAACAGAATATCGTGATCGAACATTGCATGCTGATTGTAAACGGGCGTAAAACAAAAAAAAACGCCCTCTAAGGTTAAAACCCAGAATAGCAGGTTGAAACAGAGACAGTGGAATTAAGATAATATCGTATCGAACCAATTGCATCCTGTGATAAATGGTGTTAGAGGTACGCACACTGAATCGGAAAATAACAATAGCTCGAGTCAAACTGACTACACTCTGTGAGATAATTGTTTTATAAGTACTCTGAAAAGGAATGTCAGGGCAGCTGACGCCACACGAGAAATGTTAAGGCTAAGATAAATTCTCGAGTCCACGAAAACGGAATCCGACTCACAAGGTTCTAAGACTGACACCCAAATGAGTGACCCCAATAACGAGGATCAGTCTTCCCGAGGGACGATGGACTCACTAGAGGAAGATTACCGGGAAATTGTGCTGCAACGCACAGGCCGGACTGCCACAGAGCAGGATAGACATAGAGACGTATGGGAAGGGAGCTGTATCGACGACATTAAGATACACCGGGCAACACTTCTGAAGGATTTGATAAAATGTGCCAAAAGCGAACATGATGTGAAAATTGCAGAAATAGCGAGATTAGACTCGTATCTCCTCCGACAAACAGACCGAGAAAGAGCATGGAATGAGGAAAGATATGAAAGGGAAAAAAATGAAAGACGGAGCATGCAAAACGAGGTAGAACGCCTCCAAGCCCTCCTGGAAGAGCAGGAAACGACACTAGAGACATTGGAAAAACCCACAAATGTTGACACACAGCACACAAGCGGGATCACCAGCCTGTCACACTTCGACCCACGGGGGTGCAATTCCGGGACAGACCGCACAAAAATTATGGATATCGAACAAAATATCCGTCACAAAGAATACCCCTCACAATTCGAGAGAAGGGAGGGAGAGATACAGACAAAACAAATTGAGACTGACGACCCCGAAGCTGGAGGGAGAGGAAAAATAAAAATAAAAAAATTGGCAGGATATGCAGTACAAATAAAAACAGAAAAAAAAGAACACGAGCAACACAAAGACAGAGATCACTCACCACAAAAACGCACACTGCGCAAATATGACCAACCGGGTAGTGCAGACAGCTCGCCAGAAACACACGCGACACGTACACACGACCAACGTTGAACCAACCACAGAGATCACTCACCACAAAGACGCACACTGCGCAAATATGACCAACCGAGTAGCGCAGACAGCTCGCCAGAAACACACGCGACACGTACATACGACCGACGTAGAACCAACCACAGAGATCACTCACCACCAAGACGCACACTGCGCAAATATGACCAACCGGGTAGTGCAGACAGCTCGCCAGAAAAACACGCGACACGTACACACGACCGACGTAGAACCAACCACAGAGATCACTCACCACCAAGACGCACACTGCGCAAATATGACCAACCGGGTAGTGCAGACAGCTCACCAGAGAAACACTGGCCACGCAAAACCCACAAAAAAAAACCGACCCGCACCACAGATGACAGCCACAGTGATTACGACAGTCACGATGCACGACACCAACATAAATCAAATACCAGGCTAGGACATCGGAATATAAGCACCTCGCCGAACAGACACCACACCCATGGTGGACGGCGTGAAGGCCGAGCTCAAAAACGCTCACCACACAAGCACGAATCAAGAAGACCACGCACGCCAACACAGAGACACGGGTCACGAGACCAACATAAGAAGCATAAGAACAAGCCAAGAGACAGACACGACTCGGCAGATAAAGCGAAACCACGACACAAAGGAAACGCGATAGCAGCGATAGCAGAGACGACTCGAGTGAGCACTCCTCGGAAACCGACGCCACCGATGATGACCAACACTCTTTCAACAGTAAAACCCTCAAGCTAATGGACAAAGCGCTCGTGAGGATTCCCTATTTTGATCCACAGAACAAGAATCGAGACATACACATTCACATCGCTATTGTAAGACAGGAGGCCAAGATCCGGGGTCTGGGTAAGTCAGAGGAAAAAGCATGCTTATTGTCAAGAAGCTTGCATGAACATGCCAGACCATGGGTAGCCTCCCTGCCACACAGAGTCAAGAACGATTTCAAACAATTAAGCCAGGCAGTAATTAAAAGATTTGGGGAATATTCCACTCTGATAATTGGTTCTTTACCCTTCTATCTGGCAACAAAACTGACACCTTTTTGCAAGGAGTCATGTTTGCATAGACCGCAATACCTGCAGTCATAATACAAACAAAAGAACATAACTCTGATAATGTGCACTGTCCTTGAAGTTGATTGGTCCACACCCGAGACAGCTTTCCTTCGAGCCTAGTCTCATATGGGTTGGACCAGATGACGCCAAAAGGCGCACAACTCAAGGACAATGCACCATCAGAGTATGAGAGCTCGGGGCAAGCATCTACACTATGGGGACCTCATTTGCCAGTAAAAATATGATAATTGGTTCTTTACCCTTCTATCTGGCAACAAAACTGACACCTTTTTGCAAGGAGTCATGTTTGCATAGACCGCAATACCTGCAGTCATAATACAAACAAAAGAACATAACTCTGATAATGTGCACTGTCCTTGAAGTTGATTGGTCCACACCCGAGACAGCTTTCCTTCGAGCCTAGTCTCATATGGGTTGGACCAGATGACGCCAAAAGGCGCACAACTCAAGGACAATGCACCATCAGAGTATGAGAGCTCGGGGCAAGCATCTACACTATGGGGACCTCATTTGCCAGTAAAAATATGATAATTGGTTCTTTACCCTTCTATCTGGCAACAAAACTGACACCTTTTTGCAAGGAGTCATGTTTGCATAGACCGCAATACCTGCAGTCATAATACAAACAAAAGAACATAACTCTGATAATGTGCACTGTCCTTGAAGTTGATTGGTCCACACCCGAGACAGCTTTCCTTCGAGCCTAGTCTCATATGGGTTGGACCAGATGACGCCAAAAGGCGCACAACTCAAGGACAATGCACCATCAGAGTATGAGAGCTCGGGGCAAGCATCTACACTATGGGGACCTCATTTGCCAGTAAAAATATGATAATTGGTTCTTTACCCTTCTATCTGGCAACAAAACTGACACCTTTTTGCAAGGAGTCATGTTTGCATAGACCGCAATACCTGCAGTCATAATACAAACAAAAGAACATAACTCTGATAATGTGCACTGTCCTTGAAGTTGATTGGTCCACACCCAAGACAGCTTTCCTTCGAGCCTAGTCTCATATGGGTTGGACCAGATGACGCCAAAAGGCGCACAACTCAAGGACAATGCACCATCAGAGTATGAGAGCTCGGGGCAAGCATCTACACTATGGGGACCTCATTTGCCAGTAAAAATATGATAATTGGTTCTTTACCCTTCTATCTGGCAACAAAACTGACACCTTTTTGCAAGGAGTCATGTTTGCATAGACCGCAATACCTGCAGTCATAATACAAACAAAAGAACATAACTAGGCTCGAAGGAAAGCTGTCTCGGGTGTGGACCAATCAACTTCAAGGACAGTGCACATTATCAGAGTTATGTTCTTTTGTTTGTATTATGACTGCAGGTATTGCGGTCTATGCAAACATGACTCCTTGCAAAAAGGTGTCAGTTTTGTTGCCAGATAGAAGGGTAAAGAACCAATTATCATATTTTTACTGGCAAATGAGGTCCCCATAGTGCAGATGCTTGCCCCGAGCTCTCATACTCTGATGGTGCATTGTCCTTGAGTTGTGCGCCTTTTGGCGTCATCTGGTCCAACCCATATGAGACTAGGCTCGAAGGAAAGCTGTCTCGGGTGTGGACCAATCAACTTCAAGGACAGTGCACATTATCAGAGTTATGTTCTTTTGTTTGTATTATGACTGCAGGTATTGCGGTCTATGCAAACATGACTCCTTGCAAAAAGGTGTCAGTTTTGTTGCCAGATAGAAGGGTAAAGAACCAATTATCATATTTTTACTGGCAAATGAGGTCCCCATAGTGTAGATGCTTGCCCCGAGCTCTCATACTCTGATGGTGCATTGTCCTTGAGTTGTGCGCCTTTTGGCGTCATCTGGTCC
The DNA here is from genome assembly GCF_015708825.2 of Lethenteron reissneri. Classification (NCBI taxonomy): domain Eukaryota; kingdom Metazoa; phylum Chordata; class Hyperoartia; order Petromyzontiformes; family Petromyzontidae; genus Lethenteron; species Lethenteron reissneri. The sequence goes on along the minus strand of NC_083832.1, from coordinate 12,306,878 downwards.
AACCCATATGAGACTAGGCTCGAAGGAAAGCTGTCTCGGGTGCGGACCAATCAACTTCAAGGACAGTGCACATTATCAGAGTTATGTTCTTTTGTTTGTATTATGACTGCAGGTATTGCGGTCTATGCAAACATGACTCCTTGCAAAAAGGTGTCAGTTTTGTTGCCAGATAGAAGGGTAAAGAACCAATTATATTTTTACTGGCAAATGAGGTCCCCATAGTGTAGATGCTTGCCCCGAGCTCTCATACTCTGATGGTGCATTGTCCTTGAGTTGTGCGCCTTTTGGCGTCATCTGGTCCAACCCATATGAGACTAGGCTCGAAGGAAAGCTGTCTCGGGTGTGGACCAATCAACTTCAAGGACAGTGCACATTATCAGAGTTATGTTCTTTGTTTGTATTATGACTGCAGGTATTGCGGTCTATGCAAACATGACTCCTTGCAAAAAGGTGTCAGTTTTGTTGCCAGATAGAAGGGTAAAGAACCAATTATCATATTTTTACTGGCAAATGAGGTCCCCATAGAATATTCCACTCTATCTGAAGGGTTGAACGCGGCAAAACTAATGACGCAACGTGCAGACGAAGACCCACGAGATTATCTCCTCCGACTCAAGAGAGCATATTACGCAGGCGATGTAGACAACGCCCAGGAAGAAGGGAAAATATTAAAAGTGATGTTCTTCCAATCACTGAGGCCAGAAATCATGAGAATAGTAGGAATGATGTTAGACCCCGAAACGGCCTCCCTACGCCAGATAGAAAGCAAGGCCCACACGGCCTGGGTGAACGGCTGGTGGACAACCAACATAATCAAAACACATATCGTCACCAAGGATAAAGAACGCCTCGACCTCGAGGGAAGCGAATCCCCTGAAAACAACAACAGCATCACACGGGACAAACATGAAACCCCCCAGGAGAGGGCGCCAAACCGACAAAAACCAACACCCATCGGTCAACCACTGAACAATGGATCTAGGGACGAGGCAAGAGCAAGCTGGCACCCGCGACAACCACCACCGGGGAATGCCGACACAAATGAATCCTGGAACAACCACGGGGGGTGGAGAGCGAACGATGGACCACCCACACCCCGGGGAGGCCGACGCCCACCAAACCAATCACCATACCGCCTCCCACTGCCATCCCCACTAGCCATAGAGCATAGAGCATAGACCATCACCAACCAACTGGAATCGATATGCTCACCACATCCGGATGGAAAGGGAACCCCTAGAGAATAGGAAGACTCCCATGCAAACAGCAAAGGCAAGGACATCAACAGAACACACGCAGGAAGAGGACGCATTCAACGCAAATATAGCCCAAGTGAACATCGGAAGCTCAAGAAACCCCGAAGCAGCCACTGAGGTGATACCCGAGGGTAGAGGTCACCATCTGCGAGAACTAATTCCTGTAGGACCGGGCGGACGAGTCCACCTGGAAGTAAGACTGCAAGACACTCTGACCAGCCAGGGCCTGTGTGATACCGGAGCAGAAATATCAATGATTTCCGATCACCTATTTGGTGAACTCCAGACTGCCCTCCAGCGGAAAAATGAAGCACTACAGATGATGCCAAGTAAACTGACCTACTCAGGATGTGAAGGGACCCACATGCGACCTTTGGGCAAAGTCATGATGAAGCTCACGTTCAACGGGATCAACATGAACCATCCACTATATGTCGTACAATACCCAGGAAAAGAGCTGATTATCGGGATCGAACTACTGAATCGGCTAAAACCCATTGTGAACCTTGGGTCCCGACAAATCTGGGCACAATCAATACCGGAATGGCATAGAGATCCAGAGGACGAAGAAGAAGAACGAAGCCCCACGGGAACCCAAGTGCTAGCACAAGAACTCAACGACCTACCACCGACAATCAAAGACAAAAACAGAATTCCGGCTGAAATACGTACCACTCAACTGATAACCAACGGACGGGGAAAGAACCTTGACGAAGCCAACCTACGGCCGGTTTTTCCGAAGGACCATCACTCCAGAGAATATCGACAGCCCACTAGTGGCCAAACAGGTGAACAGGAAACAAAGGGAGAGCCCAAGGGCAAGAGCTCATCCCCTTCGAGTGAAGCAACGGCGATCCAACCACCACTAACACAAGGAAAACACCAAACTGAGCCGCCCGGAACCACAGAGGCCCTAGATCCAAACCAAGAGAAAAGAGTTCTTACTATAGAAGAACAAATAGAACAACAAATTGAAGCAGGAGACGCCCTAGAGAACGACACTCAACGAGACGAGCTACAACAACTGCTCCAAAAATACAAATCCCTGTTCTACAAAGACTCCTATGATTGTGGCAAAACCGACCTACATGTGGTATCCATTCCCACACTGGAGGGGGCACCAGCGGTATACGTGAAACAATACAAGATTCCACTGGCCGCCTATGAATCAATCCAAGAAACCCTAGAGAACCTACTCAAAAAGAACATAATCCGAGAATGCAACTCGACCTACAACTCGCCCATTTGGCCAGTACTAAAACCCACGGGAAAATGGAGACTCACCATCGACTACCGGCAACTCAATAAAACAGTTCCCCTATCTCGATGGCCAATGGCAGAAATCGACCACGGTCTCAACCAAATAAAAGGCGCAAAGGTACTCACCACAATGGACCTAGCAAATGGCTTCTGGACCATGCCAGTAAAAGAAACCGATCAATACAAGTTGGCCTTCACCTTCGACGGAATACAGTATACTTGGAATCGCTGCCCGTTCGGATACTCGAACTCACCTGCAGACTTCAACATATTCTTACACAAGGCGATGGGCGACGCAAAAGAGCGAGGCACCATCGTCTACGTCGACGACATACTAGTCAAGGACTCCTCATGGCAAGAACATCTCAAGAGCCTCCAACATACCCTTGAACAATTAAAGGAAGCAGGAGCAAAAATCTCGATACAAAAAGGGCAGTGGGCACGGAAAAGGGTCGACTATCTTGGGTTTCAGATTGGCACTGAGGGATTGCTACCCCAAACAAACAGAATTGAAGCCCTCCTCGCACTCAAGTCGCCCAACACAATCCCGACCCTCCGGAGTTTCTTGGGAATCTGCAACTACCTCTGACAGTTCGTGGACGACTATGCAGGGATCACTCGACCCTTAGTCAAACTACTACAAAAGGACGAGCCATGGGGACCAGAACAGGAAGCTGCAGAAAAAGAATTGAAACAACAGATCACAAGAGCATCCTGCCTAGCCTTTCCCGAGAAAGGAAAGGAATACTACCTAGAGACTGCCTACTCAGACCACAGTATCAGCTCGGTACTGTACCAGAGACAAGAGACAGAGAAACAAATTATTGCCTATGCCAGTAAAGCACTCCGGGGAGTAGAGACAAAGTTCTCCGAATGTGAGAAGGCAATATTCGGAAACATCTGGGCTATACAACATTTTCGGAACTTGTTGAATGGGGAAAAGATCATCTTGGAAACAAATCATGAATCCTTGGCGTATCTCAACAGCAAGAAGATTCGGGAGGGCCGCGTGACCAGCAGCCGAATAGCCAATTGGGCACTGACCCTCCAAGGTTTACCAATCACAGTAAAATACACGAAAAATAAGAAAAGCCCAGTAGCCCAAGGACTTTCCGATCTACATGATTGCACCCTAGAGACCGTAGGAGCACATGACGTAGGGGTATCTCCCGAGGACAGCCAGCACCTCCCCTTTGACAAAGAAACATGTGCCAACATACCAAGGGTGTACATCGATGGATGTGCCAAAATGAAAGAAAACAAGCTCCACGCTGGAGCAGGAATCATGTGGGAATCCGGACCACTCACAGGTATCCAAGAGGGGTTCCAGCTGGGACCGAAGTCAAACCAGTATGCAGAGCTGGCTGGGGTACACATTGCCCTCCAAATGGCAGCCGATAACAAGATACAGACCATGGTGGTGTGCACCGATTCTGACTACGTACAATACAGCTTCCTAAACCACCTACCCATATGGAGGAAAAATGGCATGAAGAACCATAGGAATAGACCGATCCACCATCGAGAACTGTTCGAGGCCATAGACACTATGATCCAGCAGAACGACATTAAGATATTTTGGAGGAAAGTAAAAGGGCACTCCAAGATACCAGGACAGGAGAAGGCGGGGAACGACAGAGCAGATGCCCTAGCAAAACTAGGAAGCCTGGAAGGCACCCCATGGAAGCTAGAAGACCAACCCAAACCTAACAGACTAGAAGAGGCGACGAACTCGGACTCTGTCGTTATAGGGTTGGTCACAAGAAGCGGAAAGAACTCAGCAGAAACTGGGACCAGAGCTCACTTGAGCAATACACAACCTCCAGAAGACCTGATCAGGATGCAACAAGAGGACGAAACAATAAAGACACTAGCCGACCATATCCAGGATCCGACAAGAAAACCAATCACGACAGACAACCTGGACAACAACAAGGAACTCGAGACCATGCATAACCAAGTCAGAAGATTTTCAATGCGGAAAGGGCTACTGGTATACACAAACGAAAAAGACGGAAACACCAGATGGGTAGTTCCTTCGCAATATCGGGACACAATGCTACAACACGCCCACGATGAACCATGTAGCGGACATCGGTGCGAAATGAACACAGGACAGATGTTGCGACAGGTGGCCTACTGGCCCAAAATGGGTGAAGACGTACACAAGCATGTGTCCAACTGCCTCGTGTGTTGCAAATACCAGCCAACGAACTCACAACACCGAGCACCCCTACAGAAAAGGGGAACAGACTTCCCTTGGTCTAACCTACAAATTGATTGGATAGGACCTGTCAACAGATCAACCAAAGGAAACAAATACATGCTGACTGTAACCTGTGCCTTTTCCAAGTGGGTGGAGTGCTTACCAGCCCCCAACAACACCGCGGAGACGACAGCTACCCTACTGGTCAACCAGATATTCAGTAGATGGGGCCTACCGTCAACCATCGATTCCGACAAAGGAAGCCACTTCACAGCCGATGTAATTGCAGAAGTGTGGAAGACATTGGGAGTAAAAAGACAACTACATGTCGCATACCACCCACAATCCTCAGGACAGGTGGAAAGAGCCAACAGGACCATTGTGAGCCTCCTAAAAAAATATGTGTCCACTACCGGACGCGACTGGGACACAAAACTACCCCTAGTATTGATGGCCATTAGAGCCACCCCCAACCGGGTGACAGGCAGGACACCCTTCGAGATCATGACCGGAAGACAGATGACCCTTCCAGTACACCTGCTATACGTTCCAGCGGAGGACGAGGTCACGACGGCAATGACACCGACGGAATACATAACCGGATTGAACAGCCACCTACAGAACACGTTCGCGATGGTCAGAGACAAATTGCAAGCCGAGGCTCAAGGGAGCAAAGCATACTACGACCAAAAAGCTAGCCATGCAGAATATCAGCTAGGAGATCAGGTGTTGTACCTCAATTACGAGAAAAGAAAACAAAAATGCAGGAAATTCCTCCCTTCCTGGACAGGACCATATGAGATTGTTGACAAAATATCCCCAGTCGTGTACCAATTAAAAATTACAAAGACAGGGAGGGAGCCGCAATACAAGTGGGTACACATCAACCAAATCAAGTTGTACCCTGTGCAGATGGAACCAGGGAAGTAAATGTAACGGTACAATAAAGGGGGGGAAGAAACTAAGGAGTGGGGATATCACATTAAAACAACGTATAAATGTTTTCCAGGAAATGGCAGCCCTCCTGCTCACGCTCCTGCTAACGTGCATCGCCAAGCTAGAAGGCAGCCAAGACCTACTCAAGCCAGGACCAGAATCCGGGGTGATGCTGAGAGATTCTTCCGGTTTCCTAGTAACTGAAACGAAAATAGTAACCCAACAAGTCTATGTTACATTAGACCCTGCCATGGCAGTAGAGAGACATTTCGGGAAGTTACCATCCTCGGCCACCGCAGAAACCCGAATTTGGTACCATGGCTTCCTAAAATACAGCGAACTGAATATCAGAACGATCCTGGAGCAATTACAGAGAACGATGATACTTCCCCCCGCCACGTTCAACACCACACGGACCAAGAGATCGATCGGCCTGGGAGTGGCCTTCGGAGTCCTGTCCGGCTTTAGCTCCTTAATCATATTAGGAGTATCTATATCCAACGCCGTGAAAATCGGACACCTCACGCAAAGCATCGAAAACCTACAACTCGATATGCATCAAATCCGCCGACAAATCCGTCACCAAGAAAAAAACTTAATCGAAATGGGTTCCACCCTTAGAGACACCATAGTTCTGGTCAACCTACATTCAGCCATGTTGAACTTAACCATCCAAGAACTGGGGCGTACACTCCGAGACCTATACGACGACGAAAATCTTCGACAACCAATCCAATGGGTAATCCAAGACTTGTTGCGTAGCATCAGCGGAAGCATCAGTGATCTAATCCAAGATCAAATCCCCTCGTATCTGGTAACTCCGACGCTGATACAAAACGTGCTACAAACAGCCTCCCTAGAAAGAATCAGTCCAACACAAGTACAAATTGCATTTAACATGGGTACAGCCACACCTATATATGTGAACCCCCAAACCAGACAACTGGCGTTCCTGTTAAACTTGCCACTAGTCAAACCCGAACAGGTATACCGATTACGAACAGTATTAAACGTGGGTACATGGAGAAATGACATTTACTCCAAGATGGAGACACCCTCCGTAATAGCCTACCAAGAAGAAAGCCCCCTTAAATACCTAGTACCCGACCTAACCATGTGCCAAATAATGAAAGACGTCCATTGGCTCTGTCCAGGCAAACCCTTCCTAATCAATACAGCTGAAATAATGTGCGGCCTGGCGACCCAAAGCCTCAGAGAGACCTGCAAGTTCAAACTAAGTAAACCTAAAGAAAGAACCGAAACAGTGGCCATGATAGCTGATGCCCAGTGGCTAGTCAGCACGCCTCTGGATACAGCAACCATTTCCACCGATCGACATTCCGTTACCATGAAAGTTCCAATGCCAAGCCCTGTCGTGCTAGTCACGGTACCAAAAGGAACATTCGTACACATAGGAGATAAAGTACTATATAATCTGGACAAAGGCCTACATCAAGCAGATGTAGAAACAGTAAACATATTCAGGAGCCACAAGTTTGAAATAAGCAATGCCCTGTCGAACCTATTAAACAGTAAAGAATTCCACACCGTGAGACTAGCCATCAGTGATTCAGAAATTAACGTAACTGACCTCACCTGGGCAACCGATGAATCCGGACACCAGCGGAATCAACAGATGGGACTGGGAATCACCAGAGCAACTGGAATGATCATACTAGCCATGGCTATCCTAACCCTAGCATACCACGTGTCCAAGATGAATGCCAAGCTTAAAAGACTAGTCGCAGGCACAAAGCACATACCGTTCGAGCCCAGGAACAAAGGAGGAACCAAGGCCTAAAAACAAGAAAAGGGGGGGGGGCATGTCAACTGACAGAAGCCACAGTAGCCGCAAACCCATACGAAACATAACCAGTAGAATGTACCTTTTTCCTTTTTTTTCCTTTCCTTTACTCTTCTTTGCTTATTTTTAATATAACCAGGTAAGACTGTGATACGCGCGCGTTGTAAAGAAGAACCACCGAAACCGCTACCGAGCGTTTCCCAGGATTTAACAAAAACAAAAATTAATATTCGCCGTAGTTATGATGGATAAGAACCGATGTAACTTGTTGCCTTGATGTTTAACGTGTTGTTTATTTTCTTTGCTTATTTCAAAGGTAACCATGTTAAGATTGTAATACGTACGCGCGCGTGGTAAGAAATAACCGCCGAGAGTGAGGGCGGCTGATGGGATTCATGACGAAAAAAAGGGGGCATTACTTTGTTTGAAAATTTGCCAGTGGCCAAATCGACCCCTGATAATTTTCAAAAGGGCGGATTGTTGTGTATATACCCCCTTTTTTTTAATATTATTATTTTTTTAAGAATTATTCTGCCAACATATATAATTTTTTTTAATAGACACGGGGCAACGTGGAACGAACACGCCCCCACACTTCCACAGATGCGCGCATACCTCACCTCAAAGGGCTAGAGGGCATGAAAGAGGGCAATAAAGGTCATAAAAACTCCCCTAATTTCACACAAGAGGAACAAGGGAGGGGGGAATTGCAGGCGGGGGGTTAGGATGACAATTTCGTTAAAAAGCCTTACAAAAAAACCCTTTGATAAAGACAAAACCAGGCCACGAAATATATAATTATATTCTTAACAAAGGAAACAACATTGACGACAAAAAGCACAGACGGGTTTTGAACCATGTTAGATAAACAAAGTTACCAACTTAGCCATGAAGATTAAGCAAACAATATCTATCCTCACTCCAATTGGAAACCAGACTACAGAAGGCACCAGGGTCGCGACCCACCATTGTTAATTCCATACGGACATTATGTACACTTGGTAGTTCGACACGGCCGGGCCGTAGCATCAAAGAATAATTATGGCTTGGGTCACTCCAAAACAAAATTCCTAGCCGGGATACCAAATTAAATAATCACAAGAAGTCAAATAATAAGTACGGAATTAAAGTGGATCTCCTAGAGGAGCTAAGGGCGGAGAAGTCTCTCATAATTAACCAAACGCAACACCCCATGAGAAGTGAGCAACACGGCCGTCTTTGTCTTTCCGAGAGGATCTCCACACGCAGGCACAAAGCCAGGAAATGGCCCCATAAAGATCGTAGCGCGCGGGGAACGACTCGAGAAAGGAAATTAATAAATAAAACACGTGCAGGGCGTTCCAACACGGACAGCAGGATTTGCACACGCGAGCAAATAACATTTCCATGGGAGATCGGGTCACGATGAAATACCGTGAACACGGTTACGGCATAACTCGGGTCGCTTGCAATCAACTCGCAATGGAACCAAGCAGCAAATAAGTCGCACTTCAACTTCCAAACCAAAACAACTTGAGCTGTGCGAGACAAAAGATATGATCCCCGAGCAAGGGAGGGAATCATTAAGCTCGCTTAACGCGTAGGTTTTCGCGACAAATATTATTCAGAAACAAAAACATGGATTAGAATATTTGTTTTTATAACTCGACGCGAATCGTCGGTCTGGCTAATGGATAACTTAGGTGGCGCCGTCGCGAGGCCCCCACCCCTCCTTCCAGAATAATTACACAGCTGTGTCTTCAAAGCTAATAAACGAACGGACGAACACGCCCACAACGCACACGAACAAAGAGAAAAGTTATATGACACAGCCTTTGAACAAACTCGGAAAAACTAGTGGATTTTCCCAATATAAGCAAAGGCAAAATCCATTCAAAGCATCTCGTCTCCGGGGCTTCAGCCCCCACCATCTCGTCTCCGGGGCTTCAGCCCCCACCATCTCGTCTCCGGGGCTTCAGCCCCCACCAGATCGTCAAGGGCTCCGGCTCCACCACAGATCTTCACGAGCTCCGGCCTACATCTCATCTCGTCTCCGGGCTAAGGCCCCCACCAGAGATCTCCAGGGCTACAGCCATCTCTCCTCGTCGCCGCCAACGAAGAAGCTCTCGTCATCCAGAAGGACGAGGCTCGTGGGGTGGCGACGTGCATCGCCTTGACGTGCATCGCCAAGGTGCTCGCCTGCCGCACACGAGTGAACGAGCCAGCTCCCTTGCCGCCACCACGCCGAGGTGCTCGCCTGACCACGCAAACGAGCGCGGCCGCGCCGTCAATCTTCGTACGGGCTCAGCCAAGGGAGGAGTCGGAAGCAGCCGATCACCGCAGCCGCGCCAGCCAGAGGGCCCTTCTCCGAAAGTCGTTCGTACCCACAACTTCCCTCATAGGCTCACACGCGCTCGCGTCGACGCCCACCCCCCTGTGAGACTATCTATTTCGTCCTTACCATCATATCAACCCTACACAATTATCGGAAGACTGATTATCAATTACATGAACCATCAGCTGGCCAAGAGGAATCGTGGCCCATCGAGTGATTAAGAGTCCGTCGGTTATAAGAGTGAGGTTGTTTTCCATGCCTTTCCCTTGTTCCGCTCATCACATAGGCGATCAATAGACTCGTCGAGGCAAACTCAAACTCTCGAAATCCTCATTACGAATCGACCCGTACACAGAGAGAGAATATCTTGTCAAACCAGTTTCCTTTGTCATAGAGTCTCGCCGAAGCATTAATTAAAACAGAGCCAGATTCGCTCTCACACCACCAAACACGCCCTCACCCACCATGATCTCAAACATTCCGTTAAAAGGATTTTATACTTGCAGATGAATCTATTGACATATACTTTCGCCTCTGGGATACAATAAGTGCTTTTATTACCGCCATATGAAGTGTGTCATGCTTGTTTTCAAACTCGGCCAGTCGCCGATTGTGATCGATACATGGGGGAACTAATGAGATGCCTGGTGGAAAGGTAGAGGTTACGATTGTTAGGAGGGTTTTTAGTCATTCAGTTCGTTAAATGCATAATCTCGCAAATGCACAAGTGTTTTGAGTTATTCAATTTAGTTAAATGCATAGTCTCGCAAATGCATAAGTGTTTTAGTTATTCATTTTAGTTGAATGCATAATCTCGCAAATGCATAAGAGTTTTAGTTATTCAATTTAGTTAAATGCATAATCTCGCAAATGAAGAAGTATTTTTAGTTATCCATTTTCGTTAATTGCATAATCTTGCTCATGAATTTATTGACGCATGTTTGACCTGCATGTTAGAATGTCACATGTTGTTTAAAATAAAATTGTTATCACAGAAGCATATCGAGTGTTCCTTCTGAGTCCATGCAAAACTGTCTTATTCTTGAGAACTGTATCCTGTGATGAGATCTGAAACTGGAGACCTAAAATAACATAAAACACACTAAGATAATCGGTAAATGTTTAATCAATGATAATCGTGTTTTTCCGATTGATATAACTCTGGATAAACAAAACTAAGCCTAATTATCATAACTGCACACATTAACATAATCGCAAGCTTCCGCATAAATTACTACGATTATCTCCGTGATTATCATAATTTATGCATATAATTACACACATTAACATAATTAATGCGATTTGCACATTTTTCGGAATTTTTTTTAATTTTTATTATTTTTATCAAAATTTCATAATCCAACATATACAACACGCGGCAACGGGGTTCTCGCCGTTTTTCCTGATGTACGGACGGGATCCCATTCCGCCTATTGAGGTGCAGCTGACGGACATTCCCGCAAGAGCTGACACATAGCCGAAGGCACTAAAGACCTCCCTCATTTATTTGAGAGAGGCCCGCCAAGCAGCCGAGGGCCCATCGGCCACGAGCCAAGAGAGTAATGTACGGATACGGGAGAGGACAGTGACAGCCAAGCCCTTTAAAGTCGGGGACCAGGCATGGCTACACTGTCCTCAGGTGCCGGTTGGCCTTTCACCAAAGCTGCACCGACCCTGGAAAGGGCCGGTCGAGGTCATTAAAGCACTCCGACCGCAGTGCGTCCAGGTCCAACTGGGTAAGCGACGATGGTTTGTACACCCCACCCGCCTTAAGCCATACATTTCTCCACCGTCATCTTCACCAACATCACTACCAACATCACTGCCAACATCATCATCATCCCTACCCAGGCCAAGGTCGCCGACCACCACGCGCTGACCAGCAGGGGGTTCGGTGCCCTGTGTTCCCTTGTTACCTACAGCACCCCATGTGAGGCCTGACGGAGCGGCGGCACGAGCGGGGGCCGGAGAGACAGCGGCGCCAGGCAAGGCGACACCGGCACCACCGAACCAGGGACTACGACGAGAGGGCCTTCGAAGGAGGGGGCCGCCACGTTCATCTGCCGCCTGTGGATGTCCGGGCTCTTACGGGACGCTGGCTGGAGACCTGGGCAGGCCGCGCAATTGATTTTGTTGTGTTATATATTGCATTGTATGGTTGTGGGGGGGTTAAGGGCTGTCGTCACTGTCAGAGGTGGGAGGCATGGGGAGACTTAAATGGTCCATGGGGGAGGCAGAACCGAGGACGTATTTTTTTTCTCCGGGGGGGGGGGTGATGTAGGGGTGTCAGGGGAAGGATTCCCACCAATAGGAGGGTTAGTGGGAGGGGTGATCGAGGAGATATAAGGGGAGAACGGGCGGGAAGAGGGGGCCTTTGGCGGGAACGAGATTGGGACGGCTGGGGACAGGTGTGGATGGGAGAAAAGGATTAAAAGACGAAACCCCTGCATTATGTTTTATTTTTATTATTTTATTACTTCCCTTCTACGTGACTTTACCGAAAAAACCAAGAAGATGAATCCCTGTAGTCACGAAAGCTTTTAATCGAAATTTAACCACCTCTACGGGGAGGGATTCCACATAACTTTGAGATCCTTCAACAAGCTCCGTGATAAGAAGGCTCAGCTAATCGAGTCTCTCACCTTTCTGAAGAGATGCCGCGACTCTAAGGTAATACCAAACGCATTTACACTAACATCTGCTGCTGTAACTTCTTCTAATGTTAGACGAATTCTGTCTAGAACTAGCTTAGCTCTTATCTCAGAGAAAATCAGACTTACGTGCACCGATCTTGATCAGTTAGACAAGACACTCTACAAATCACACTTATCTTTGAGTGCAACAATGTCCACATCGGATTGGGAACATGTAAACAAAATGACTACCTCTTCAGCTGCCGCTATGTCGACCAAATGTAAGGACAACTTGATTTCCAAATTCAACCGCCTCTCACACAAGATACCGGACCCACACATAGAAAAGCTAGACGCTAACAAAGTCGTAATTAATCGCAGTAACAGTCTATTTCTGAAGGTCTGAAATCCGTTCTAGCTAAAGGACTAAACTTTGCAGTCACACCTAGACACATACCAGTTAATGATGTAATTGCCCGAGTAGATGTAGCTCTCAAGGGCCTGAGTCACATCGCTGCAGACGTAGCAAGATCGGAAATCTCTGCAACCCTCAAAAACGCTAAGATGCCTGCTAGCAACATCAGCAAAGATGAGCGTTTTGAATTAGCTCAATTAAAAAAGAGGGATGACATTGTCATCCTCTCAGCCGACAAAGGCAATGCCACTGTCATCATGGACAAAATAGAATACAACAACAAGATTCAGGAACTACTCAACGATGACAGCTATACAAAAATAAAAAGAGACCCCAACAACAGCCTCGTCTCCAAAACCAAGAAAATAATTTCTGCTTCAACCGCATTAATTGATCAGACCAAACAGTTCTCATTGAAACCTTCTGCAGCCAGGCCACCAAGATTGTACGGCTTGCCAAAGATACATAAAGAAGATACACCACTTCGTTCCATTGTCTCTACTATCAACTCCCCCACTTACAAACTGGTTCGTTTTTTGTCTGAAATCCTACGGCCTTTCACTGGAAAAACCACCTCTGCGGTACTAAACTCTACTGACCTGGTATCGACAATCAAGGGGATTTCCCTGTCCCCAGACGACCTGCTTGTCAGTTTTGATGTGGTTTCCTTGTTCACCAAGGTTCCTGTGCCTGACACCATCGCAATCATTGAAGACTTGGTTCATCAAGGACTGGATACTGGGGTACCCCCCCTGGTGAGACTCTGCTTAACCAATACATACTTCACCTGGAATGGAACCTTCTACAAGCAAACTGAGGGCACCCCAATGGGCTCCCCCCTATCTCCGGTTGTAGCCAACATTTTCATGGAGAAATTTGAGACTGACGCCATCCAGACTGCCACTCTACACCCGACCTTATGGAAGAGGTACGTAGATGACACTTTTGTCATCTGGCCACATGGCCGACTTGCTCTAGACCAATTTCTCGACCACATCAATTCCATACACCCAGCCATCAGATTCACCATGGAAGTCGAAAAAGATGGCAAGCTACCCTTTTTGGATGTCCTAATTAAAAGGAGACCTGATGGTTCAATGAGCCATTCTGTCTACAGGAAAGCCACCCATACGGATGCCTACCTAAAACCGGATTCCCACCACCATCCATCCCAGAAGAACTCCCTCATCAAGACTCTATACCATAGAGCCCAATGCATCTCCGACCAGGAACACATTGCCAGTGAACTCAAACACGTACGCCAAGCTCTTAAGGCTAATGGTTACTCCGACTACACAATCCGAAAAGCCATCACTCCAACCATCAAGAAGGATCCTGTTGAGGAGCCTTTCAAAACCATCACCTTACCCTACATTGCTGGGGTCACAAAAAAGATCTCCAAAATCCTGATTAAACACAAGATTCAGGTCCGATTCAACACAGTACATAAAATCCGTGATCTGGTCCCGTCTGTAAAAGACGTGGTTCCAGACATACAGTACCCTGGCGTCTACAAACTAAGTTGCCTCTGTGGTAGCAGTTACATTGGAGAAACCAAACGACATGTCTCAGACCGCATCCGTGAACATAAAGCAGACCTGAAACACGGTAGGACAAACACCTCAGCCGTGGCAGATCACTGTTACAATTCAGTGGGCTCACATGACATTGACTTCTCCAAGACAGAGGTTCTCTGCAAGCCATCTGGCTACCATGAGAGATTTGTTCATGAGGCGATCCACATATACAAACACAGAGACAATTTCAACCGAGAAGATGGATTCTGGCTCAGCAATCATTGGAAGGACGTAATAAACCATTTCGGATCTTAACTGATTGTTGTTCACGTTTACGGTGACTTTCAGACCGCAGTCCACTCACTGGCATTAACTGTGTATCTTGTGTTCTCCACAGGGAATGCATTATTTGCTCCGCTGCGGGTCTCCTGCCACCGTTCTCCCATTCACATGTTTCATTGCTTCTGCATACTATTAACATTCCCTCCCTTTGTTAATGCTACCCCCTGCCCCCTCCCTTTGGTGCTGCTGATCCTGCATAATGCATGGGCATAATATTACTTTGAAACCCCCCCGCCCACCTCCTACGCATTTCCCATGAATATGCTAAATTCCTCTTGATATGCACATTCTTTTGTTAAGTCGCTCTTCTTCCACCTCCAACTCAGCTTATATATAAGCTCCTAGCTTGGCAGTGTCTCATTCTTCACCTGAAGATGGCTGCTTGCGTTGTAGCCGAAACGTCGTGAGAATTATTTTATTATGTTTTATTTTTATTATTTTATTACTTCCCTTCTACGTGACTTTACCGAAAAAACCAAGAAGATGAACCCCTGCAATCTTGTGTCGGCTCCTTTACACATGCATTGAACGTATCGTATCGTGGTAACCCTAAAATGAAATCGTTAAAGCTACATATCATACACATGCATTGAACATATCGTAACGTATCATATTGTACTGTACTCACCAAGATTCCTCGTACACTGCTGCGTTTGCCTGCCACGCAAAATTTAAAATATTTGACAATTTAGTCGTATCGCGATCGTAAGATCGAAATATCGTAAGTCGGACCATCGTAACTCGGGGACTATCTGTACTTTCATTACACTGGTAAACAAAAAAAAATTCTGGCCTGGACTTTTTGCTCTATCACATCTGATTTTTATGCTATTGGCATACCCCATTTTCATTGATTTTACCCAAAATTAACTCTGTCACTTATCATTGCAAGTTGTTGTGAGTCAGTGACTACTTTAGTGTTAAAATATGGTGCTGTATGTTTAGGATAGTGTGTTTATAATATCATTGTATGTAGATATCCACATGTATTTAATATTTTTCTTCTGCAGGGCGTGATCTAACAATGGCTACAACATCCGAAAGAAGGAAATGCAGTAATGACCCAGATATGTTCTGCTACATCTGTGGCAGCTTCACTTTGCAGGATCAAAGGCGCAACATCAATACCTTCATCAATAAGGTTTATCTTGCCTACTTTATAGTACGACTTGGAGACCAAGACAAAAATTGGGCTCCTCACAAAGTGTGTAAAACCTGTGTTGAAACTTTGCGATCATGGTCTAAAGGAAATAATGCTCAGCTGAAGTTTGGTGTGCCAATGGTTTGGATAGAACCTAAAAACCATTTGGATAACTGCTACTTCTACCTTGTCAATGTAAAAGGTTTCAATAAGAAAAACAAACAACACTTACAATACCCAGATATCCCATCTGCCAGACGACCAGTTGAGCACTGTGAGGAAATACCTGTGCCTGTATTTACTGAGCTACCAGAGATTGATGTTGAATCCCTCAGTTTACCTGCTTCTACAGATGATGATGATGATGATGCTCAGATCGAATATACGCCATCTGATGCAGATTGTGATAAAATGTCTCTGTTTAGTCAGCCTGAATTGAATGATCTTGTAAGAAATTTGTATTTGCCAAAGCAATCTGCTGAATTGTTGGCTTCCAGACTGCAAGAGAAAGGACTACTCAGACCTGGCACTAGTGTCTCCTTTTATCGTAACAGAGAAACAGCACTGCGAAAGTACTTCCATTCAGATGGTCAACTTGTTTATTGTAATGATGTTGAAGGGCTTCTTCTCAATATGGGACTGCCCGCATATGATTCAAGTGAATGGAGACGTTTTATTGACAGTAGTAAAAGGAGTTTGAAATGTATTACTTCACAACAAAAATATATATATGGTTCAATCCCAATAGGACACTGTAAAGATGAATGAAGAGTATGTCAACATCAAGATTGTTCTGGATAGATTGGAATACCATTTTCATGGATGGCTAATTTGTGTTCATTTGAAAATGGTAAATTTTCTGCTGGGTCAGCAAGGAGGTCACACCAAATACCCTTGTTTCCTGTGCTACTGGGACAGTAGGGCTACATTAGAACACTGGGTTAAAAAGAACTGGCCACCAAGAATCAGTTTGACGCCTGGTGACAAGAACATCAAAAATGAGCCTCTGGTTGATAGGAATAAAATTGTATTTCCCCCACTGCACATAAAACTTGGGTTAATGAAGCAATTCGTCAAAGCTCTTAATCACACTGGAGACTGCTTCAGCTATAAATGTTCAACCTTTTCAAGTCTCAGTGCCGAGAAGAAAAAGGCAGGAATATTTGATGGCCCTCAAATAAGAACACTCATCAGGGATCCACACTTTGTTACAACAGTGACTGCGGCAGAGGCTAGAGCTTGGAATGCATTTTCTGATGTGGTGCGGAATTTCCTTGGGAACAGGAAAGCGGACAACTATCGAGAGATTGTGGAGGAGCTGCTCTTGAGTTTCCAAGCACTTGGATGTAGAATGAGCATCAAGGTTCACTACTTACATAGTCACTTGGCCCAGTTTCCAGAGAACATGGGTCACGTGAGTGAAGAGCAAGGTGAACGCTTTCATCAAGACATTAAAGTTATGGAAGAACGTTACCAAGGCCGATGGGACTCAAACATGATGGCAGATTACTGCTGGTCCTTGATGAGAGACATTCCACAAGCTGTACATCGGAGATCGTCAAAGAGGTCGTTTATGCAGATGTAACATCACTATTGTGAATGACCTTTTTGTACATATTTTTCTTATCTTCACAATTCAATTCGTACATGGTAATATGCATTCACTCACATTGATATGCAGTCACTCTCACAACTTTGTGCTACGGCTCATTAAATGTTTGTTTCATTATTATTGTATATTGTATCTTATTTAATTATTGTATGGATGTATGTTTAGCTAGTCGTATATGAGCATACATTTGCTGTTTTTATTGAAAATGCAATATTTGATTTCTCAAAAACCTGATGTGATAAACAGAAACTGATGCCAGATTTGGAATTAGCACCCCAAAATTACATTAAAACTGTTGGAATACCTTATGCCAGAAAAAGTGTGTTGACCAGTGTTATGTGTCAGTCCTCAGTTTATTTGAACTCCTATTATGCATCATCACTTTTTGTCAGTACTCACTATGTGTCAATGCTCACTGCATGTCACTACTTACTGTGCCCATACTCTGTTAGTACTCACTGTGTGTCAATTCTCACTGTGTCATGACTCAATGTGTCACTACTCACTCAGAACACTGAAACTGACACCAGTCCCCTGGCTCCTTGTTCTGATTAACATTCTGCCACCAATAATCCCCCGTAGTGGCAGAGTGGAGACAGTGAATGTCCCCACTGGCTGAGTGGAGACAGTGGATGTCCCCACTGGCTGAGTGGAGAGAGTGAATGTCCCCACTGGCTGAGTGGAGACAGTGAATGTCCCCACTGGCTGAGTGGAGACAGTGAATGTCTCCACTGGCTGAGTGGAGACAGTGAATGCCCCCACTGGCTGAGTGGAGACAGTGAATGTCCCCACTAGCTGAGTGGAGACAGTGAATATCCCCAGTGGCTGAGTGGAGACAGTGAATGTCCCCAGTGGCTGAGTGGAGACAGTGAATGTCCCCAGTGGCTGAGTGGAGACAATGAATGTCCCCACTGGCTGAGTGGAGACAGTGAATGTCCCCAGTGGCTGAGTGGAGACAGTGAATGTTCCCAGTGGCTGAGTGGAGACAGTGAATGTCCCCCACTGGCTGAGTGGAGAGTGAATGTCCCCCAGTGGCTGAGTGGAGACAGTGAATGTCCCCACTGGCTGAGTGGAGACAGTGAATGTCCCCCAGTGGCTGAGTAGAGACAGTGAATGTCCCCCAGTGGCTGAGTGGAGACAGTGAATGTCCCCAGTGGCTGAGTGGAGACAGTGAATGTCCCCAGTGGCTGAGTGGAGACAGTGAATATCCCCACTGGCTGAGTGGAGACAGTGAATGTCCCCCAGTGGCTGAGTGGAGACAGTGAATGTCCCCCAGTGGCTGAGTGGAGACAGTGAATGTCCCCCAGTGGCTGAGTGGAGACAGTGAATGTCCCCACTGGCTGAGTGGAGACAGTGAATGTCCCCCAGTGGCTGAGTGGAGACAGTGAATGTCCCCCACTGGATGAGTGGAGACAGTGAATGTCCCCAGTGGCTGAGTGGAGACAGTGAATGTCCCCAGTGGCTGAGTGGAGACAGTGAATATCCCCACTGGCTGAGTGGAGACAGTGAATGTCCCCCAGTGGCTGAGTGGAGACAGTGAATGTCCCCCAGTGGCTGAGTGGAGACAGTGAATGTCCCCCAGACAGTGAATATCCCCACTGGCTGAGTCGAGACAGTGAATGTCCCCACTGGCTGAGTGGAGACAGTGAATGTCCCCACTGGCTGAGTGGAGACAGTGAATGTCCCCCAGTGGCTGAGTGGAGACAGTGAATGTCCCCAGTGGCTGAGTGGAGACAGTGAATGTCCCCCAGTGGCTGAGTGGAGACGGTGAATGTCCCCACTGGCTGAGTGGAGACAGTGAATGTCCCCACTGGCTGAGTGGAGACAGTGAATGTCCCCACTGGCTGAGTGGAGACAGTGAATGTCCCCACTGGCTGAGTGGAGACAGTGAATGTCCCCACTGGCTGAGTGGAGACAGTGAATGTCCCCACTGGCTGAGTGGAGACAGTGAGTGTCCCCACTGGCTGAGTGGAGACAGTGAATGTCCCCAGTGGCTGAGTGGAGACAGTGAATGTCCCCAGTGGCTGCGTGGAGACAGTGAATATCCCCAGTGGCTGAGTGGAGACAGTGAATGTCCCCCTGGCTGAGTGGAGACGTGAATGTCCCACTGGCTGAGTGGAGACATGTGAATGTCTCCACTGGCTGATGGAGACAGTGAATGTCCCCACTGGCTGAGCTGGAGACAGTGAATATCCCCACTGGCTGAGTGGAGACAGTGAATGTCCCCAGTGGCTGAGTGGAGACAGTGAATGTCCCCATGGCTGAGTGGAGACAGTGAATGTCCCCACTGGCTGAGTGGCAGACAGTGAATGTCTCCACTGGCTGAGTGGAGACAGTGAATGTCCCACTGGCTGAAGTGGAGACAGTGAATGTCCCCAGTGGCTGAGTGGAGGCAGTGAATGTCCCCCACTGGCGAGTGGAGACAGTGATTGTCCCCGTGCTGAGTGGAGGAAGTAATGTCCCCCACTGGCTGAGTGGAGGACAGTGAATGTCCCCATGGCTGAGTGGAGACAGTGAATGTCCCCACTGGCTGAGTGGAGACAGTGAATGTCCCCTGGCTGAGTGGAGACAGTGAATGTCCCCAGTGGCTGAGTGGAGACAGTGAATGTCCCCAGTGGCTGAGTGGAGACAGTGAATGTCCCCAGTGGCTGAGTGGAGACAGTGAATGTCCCCCAGTGGCTGAGTGGAGACAGTGAATGCCCCCAGTGGCTGAGTGGAGACAGTGAATGTCCCCACTGGCTGAGTGGAGACAGTGAATGTCCCCACTGGCTGAGTGGAGACAGTGAATGTCCCCCGGTGAGTGGAGACAGTGAATGTCCCCATGGCTGAGTGGAGACAGTGAATGTCCCCACTGGCTGAGTGGAGACAGTGAATGTCCCCCACAGTGAATATCACTGGAGGACAGTGAATGTCCCACTGGCTGAGTGGAGACAGTGAATGTCCCACAGTGGCTGAGTGGAGACAGTGAATGTCCCCAGTGGCTGAGTGGAGACAGTGAATTCCCCACTGGCTGAGTGGAGACAGTGAATGTCCCCAGTGGCTGAGTGGAGACAGTGAATGTCCCCCGTGGCTGAGTGGAGACAGGTGAATGTCCCCAGTGGCTGATTGGAGACAGTGAATGTCCCCCAGTGGCTGAGTGGAGACAGTGAATGTCCCCAGTGGCTGAGTGGAGACAGTGAATGTCCCCCAGTGGCTGAGTGGGAGACAGTGAATGTCCCCAGTGGCTGAGTGGAGACAGTGAATGTCCCCAGTGGCTGAGTGGAAGACAGTGAATATCCCCACTGGCTGAGTGGAGAACAGTGAATGTCCCCACTGGCTGAGTGGAGACAGTGAATGTCCCCAGTGGCTGAGTGGACGACAGTGAATGTCCCCACAGACAGTGATAGTCCCCAGTAGCTGAGTGGAGACAGTGAATGTCCCCACTGGCTGAGTGGAGACAGTGAAATGTCCCCACTGGCTGAGTGGAGACAGTGAATGTCCCCACTGGCTGAGTGGAGACAGTGAATGTCCCCACTGGCTGAGTGGAGACAGTGAATGTCCCCACTGGCTGAGTGGAGACAGTGAATGTCCCCACTGGCTGAGTGGAGACAGTGAGTGTCCCCACTGGCTGAGTGGAGACAGTGCATGTCCCCACTGGCTGAGTGGAGACAGTGAATGTCCCCAGTGGCTGAGTGGAGACAGTGAATGTCCCCAGTGGCTGCGTGGAGACAGTGAATATCCCCAGTGGCTGAGTGGAGACAGTGAATGTCCCCACTGGCTGAGTGGAGACAGTGAATGTCCCCACTGGCTGAGTGGAGACAGTGAATGTCTCCACTGGCTGAGTGGAGACAGTGAATGTCCCCACTGGCTGAGTGGAGACAGTGAATATCCCCACTGGCTGAGTGGAGACAGTGAATGTCCCCAGTGGCTGAGTGGAGACAGTGAATGTCCCCACTGGCTGAGTGGAGACAGTGAATGTCCCCACTGGCTGAGTGGAGACAGTGAATGTCTCCACTGGCTGAGTGGAGACAGTGAATGTCCCCACTGGCTGAGTGGAGACAGTGAATGTCCCCAGTGGCTGAGTGGAGGCAGTGAATGTCCCCACTGGCTGAGTGGAGACAGTGAATATCCCCACTGGCTGAGTGGAGACAGTGAATGTCCCCAGTGGTTGAGTGGAGACAGTGAATGTCCCCATTGGCTGATTGGAGACAATGAATGTCCCCACTGGCTGAGTGGAGACAGTGAATGTCCCCAGTGGCTGAGTGGAGGCAGTGAATGTCCCCACTGGCTGAGTGGAGACAGTGAATGTCCCCCAGTGGCTGAGTGGAGACAGTGAATGTCCCCCAGTGGCTGAGTGGAGACAGTGAATGTCCCCAGTGGCTGAGTGGAGACAGTGAATGTCCCCCAGTGGCTGAGTGGAGACAGTGAATGTCCCCAGTGGCTGAGTGGAGACAGTGAATGTCCCCCAGTGGCTGAGTGGAGACAGTGAATGTCCCCAGTGGCTGAGTGGAGACAGTGAATGTCCCCAGTGGCTGAGTGGAGACAGTGAATGTCCCCCACTGGCTGAGTGGAGACAGTGAATGTCCCCACTGGCTGAGTAGAGACAGTGAATGTCCCCAGTGGCTGAGTGGCGACAGTGAATGTCCCCAGTGGCTGAGTGGAGACAGTGAATGTCCCCACTGGCTGAGTGGAGACAGTGAATGTCCCCCAGACAGTGAATATCCCCACTAGCTGAGTCGAGACAGTGAATGTCCCCACTGGCTGAGTGGAGACAGTGAATGTCCCCCAGTGGCTGAGTGGAGACAGTGAATGTCCCCCAGTGGCTGAGTGGAGACAGTGAATGTCCCCCAGTGGCTGAATGGAGACAGTGAATGTCCCCACTGGCTGAGTGGAGACAGTGAATGTCCCCCAGTGGCTGAGTGGAGACAGTGAATGTCCCCCAGTGGCTGAGTGGAGACAGTGAATGCCCCCACTGGCTGAGTGGAGACAGTGAATGTCCCCACTGGCTGAGTGGAGACAGTGAATATCCCCAGTGGCTGAGTGGAGACGGTGAATGTCCCCAGTGGCTGAGTGGAGACAGTGAATATCCCCATTGGCTGAGTGGAGACAATGAATATCCCCAGTGGCTGAGTGGAGACGGTGAATGTCCCCAGTGGCTGAGTGGAGACAGTGAATATCCCCAGTGGCTGAGTGGAGACAGTGAATATCCCCAGTGGCTGAGTGGAGACAGTGAATGTCCCCACTGGCTGAGTGGAGACAGTCAATGTCCCCCAGTA
Organism: Lethenteron reissneri; assembly: GCF_015708825.2. NCBI lineage: Eukaryota > Metazoa > Chordata > Hyperoartia > Petromyzontiformes > Petromyzontidae > Lethenteron > Lethenteron reissneri. The sequence continues at coordinate 12,284,187 of NC_083832.1, read as the reverse complement.
GCTGAGTGGAGACAGTGAATGTCCCCCACTGGCTGAGTGGAGACAGTGAATGTCTCCAGTGGCTGAGTGGAGACAGTGAATGTCCCCCAGTGGCTGAGTGGAGACAGTGAATGTCCCCCAGTGGCTGAGTGGCCACTCCGTCTCCCCCTCCCCCGCGTGTAAGGAGCGACCGCGCTGCTGGCGGTGGTGGTAGTTATAGTAGTTAGGTAATGGTGGTGGTTGTGGTTGTAGTTGTGGCTGCAGCTGCGCTGTGAACCCGATGACCCAAATTCGATTCCCGCTCACGGCCACCACCAGTGGCGATTATCTAAACCGGTCCTGGGCTTCCCCTAGGTCGACTCAGCATGAAATGAGTACCTGATGTGAAGTGTAAACATCGCCTCTAGGGAGACAAAGGCGGTCGGGCGTGGTGCTGGCCACCCACCACATTGTGCACAGTGCCGACCTTCATCGGTGCTCGCGAACAGCACTTGCCCCAACGTCATGCTGACGCTACACGGGGTACCTTTGTCTTTGTTCACGTGTCCATGAATGAAGAGGAAGCAGAGGTGGTGAGTATTTGTTGAGAGATGGTTGTTGTGAGTGGTTGTTGTTGTTGTGAGTGGTTGTTGTTGTTGTGAGGATCATTCCCCAGTGGTCGTTCCTAGTGCACCGCGGCAGCCCCTGCGCTGCGCAGTGGTGACGAGGCCACCACCACCATCACGTGGTGCTGCTCACGTGAGCACCACCACCACCACGTGGTGCTGCTCACGTGAGCACCACCACCACCACGTGGTGTCACTGCTCCAGGCAGCGCGCTGCGTGCGCCACGCCGCTACCGGTGACTACGACGCACGCGCCGCTCACTCGCACCGCGACTACTACGACTGCTACACTCGCTGTGTCACTACTCGCTGTGTCACTACTCGCTGTGTGCCACTACTCGCTGTGTGTCACTACTCGCTGTGTGTCACTACTCGCTGTGTGCCACGACTCGCTGTGTGCCAGCTCTGTGTCACTACCGTCATGCCGTGTCGGTGCTCACACCGTGGTTCACTTCGCTCACTGCATGTCAGTACTCACTGTGTGTCAGTGCTCACTGTGTCAGTACTCACTGTGTGTCAATACTCACACTGTGCCAGTACTCACTGTGTCAGTACTTACTGTGTGTCAGTACTCACTGTGTGTCAGTGCTCACACTGTGCCAGTACTCACTGTGTGTCAGTACTCACTGTGTGTCAGTACTCACTGTGTGTCAATACTCACACTGTGCCAGTACTCACTGTGTGTCAGTAAGCACTGTCAGCACTCTTACTACTGTGTCATTACTGACTGTGTGTCAAGTTGAATGTCAGACCTCACTGTTTCAGCACTCTCACTGTGCCATTCATTAGTGTCATTGTGTGTCAGGACTCTTACTGTGTCAGTACTCTTACTGTGTGCCAGTACTATCACTGTGTCAGTACTCACCATGTGTGTCATTAGTCACAGTGTGTGAGCACCCTCACTGTGTCGTAACTTGCAGTGCCAGTACTCGCTGTGTGTCATTAGTCCCACTGTCTCTGTGTGTCAGTACTCACACTGTCATTACCCTCACACTGTTACATTACTCACTGTCAGTAAGCACTCAGTACTCACACTGTGTGTCAGTACTCACTGTGTAAGTATTGGTGCACAGTGAGTGAGAACTCACACTGTGTGTCAGTAGTCACGCTGTGTGTGAGCTCTCTCGCTGTGTAAGTCGATGTTGATTTGTGACACGGCGGATGATGTCACGTGTAGCAGCTGCCAGGCTGCTCTACACGGGAGATCAGTGGCGCTGCGTGAGTACAGCAGCAGCTACAACAACAACAGCAGCTTCAACAACAACAGCAGCAACTACAACAACAACAGCAGCAGCTACAACAACAGCAGCAGCTACAATAGCAGCAGCAGCAGCTACAATAACAACAGCTACAGCAGCTACAATAGCAGCAGCAGCTACAATAACAACAGCTACAACAGCAGCAGCTACAACAACAGCAGCTACAACAACAGCAGCAGCTACAACAACAACAGCTACAACAACAGCAGCAGCTACAACAACAACAGCTACAACAACAGCAGCTACAACAACAGCAGCAGCTTCAACAACAGCAGCAGCTACAACAACAGCTACAACAGCAGCAGCTACAACAACAACAGCTACAACAACAACAGCAGCTACAAAAACAACAACAACAGCTACAACAACAGCAGCAGCAGCTACAGCAGCAGCAGCAGCGTCCCAGAGAAGGCGCTCACGGCCCTTCAGGAACATGGCACAGCGAGCACACGGGGTACGTGGAGGTCGTAAACACAACACTGTGGTGTGTCACCACTGACTCTGTGTGTGTGTCACTACTCACTGTGTGTGTGTCACCACTCACTGTGTGTGTGTCACCACTCACTGTGTGTGTGTCACTACTCACTCTGTGTGTCACTACTCTCATTGTGTGTCAGTAGTCTAACTGTGCGTCAGTACTATCAATGTGTCAGTACACTCACTGTGTCAGTACTCTCACTGCATGTCAGTACTCTCACTGCGTGTCAGCACTCTCACTGCGTGTCAGTACTCTCACTGTGTGTCAGTTCTCTCACTGTGTGTCAGTTCTCACACTGTGTGTAAGTACTCTCACTGTGTCAGCACTCTCACTGTGTGTCAGTGCTCTCACTGTGTGTCAGCGCTCTCACTGTCAGTACTCTCACTGTGTGTCAGCGCTCTCACTGTGTCAGTACTCTCACTGTGTGTCAGCACTCTCACTGTGTCAGCACTCTCACTGTGTGTCAGCACTCTCACTGTGTGTCAGCACTCTCACTGCGTGTCAGTACTCTCACTGTGTCAGTACTCTCACTGTGTCAGCACTCTCACTGAGTGTCAGCACTCTCACTGTGTGTAAGTACTCTCACTGTGTCAGTACTCTCACTGTCAACACTCTCACTGTGTCAGCACTCTCACTGTGTCAGCACTCTCACTGTGTCAGTACTCTCACTGCGCGTCAGTACTCTCACTGCGTGTAAGTACTCTCACTGTGTGTCAGTACTCTCACTGTGTCAGCACTCTCACTGTGTCAGTACTCTCACTGCGCATCAGTACTCTCTCTGCGTGTCAGTACTCTCACTGCGTGTCAGTACTCTCACTGTGTCAGCGCTCTCACTGCGTGTCAGTACTCTCACTGCGCGTCAGTACTCTCACTGTGTGTAAGTACTCTCACTGCGTGTCAGTACTCTCACTGCATGTCAGTACTCTCACTGCGCGTCAGTACTCTCACTGTGTGTAAGTACTCTCACTGTGTGTCAGTACTCTCACTGCGCGTCAGTACTCTCACTGTGTGTCAGTACTCTCACTGCGTGTCAGTACTCTCACTGTGTCAGTACTCTCACTGTGTCAGTTCTCACACTGTGTGTCAGTACTCTCACTGTGTCAGTACTCTCACTGTGCGTCAGAACTCTCACCGTGCGTCAGAACTTTCACAGTGCGTCAGTACTCTCACTGTGTCAGTACTCTCACTGTGTGTCAGTACTCTCACTGTGTCAGTACTCTCACTGTGTGTCAGTACTCTCACTGTGTGCCACTACTCACTGTGTGTCAGTACTCTCACTGTGTGTCAGTACTCTCACTGTGTCAGTACTCTCACTGTGTGTCAGTACTCTCACTGTGCGTCAGTGCTCTCACTGTGTGTCAGTACTCTCACTGTGTCAGTACTCTCACTGCATGTCAGTACTCTCACTGCGTGTCAGCACTCTCACTGCGTGTCAGCACTCTCACTGCGTGTCAGTACTCTCACTGTGTGTCAGTTCTCTCACTGTGTGTCAGTTCTCACACTGTGTGTAAGTACTCTCACTGTGTCAGTACTCTCACTGCGTGTCAGTACTCTAACTGCGTGTCGGTACTCTCACTGCGTGTAAGTACTCTCACTGTGTGTCAGTACTCTCACTGTGTCAGTACTCTCACTGTGTGTCAGTTCTCACACTGTGTGTCAGTACTCTCACTGTGTCAGTACTCTCACTGTGTGTCAGAACTCTGACCGTGCGTCAGTACTCTCACTGTGTCAGTACTCTCACTGCGTGTAAGTACTCTCACTGTGTGTCAGTACTCTCACTGTGTCAGTACTCTCACTGTGTGTCAGTTCTCACACTGTGTGTCAGTACTCTCACTGTGTCAGTACTCTCACTGTGTGTCAGAACTCTCACCGTGCGTCAGTACTCTCACTGTGTGTCAGTACTCTCACTGTGTGTCAGCACTCTCACTGCGTGTCAGCACTCTCACTGCGTGTCAGTACTCTCACTGCGTGTCAGTACTCTCACTGTCAGTACTCTCACTGTGTGTCAGTTCTCACACTGTGTGTCAGTACTCTCACCGTGTGTCAGTACTCTCACCGTGTGTCAGAACACTCACCGTGCGTCAGAACTCTCACCGTGCGTCAGTACTCTCACTGTGTGTCAGTACTCTCACTGTGTCAGTTCTCTCACTGTGTGTCAGTACTCTCATTGTGTGTCAGTACTCACTGTGTGTCAGTACTCTCACTGTGTGTCAGTACTCTCACTGTGTCAGCACTCTCACTGTGTCAGTACTCTCACTGTGTGTCAGTAATCTCACTGTGTGTCAGTGCTCTCACTAAGTGTCAGTGCTCTCACTGTGTCAGTACTCAGTGTGTCAGTGCTCTCAATGTGTGTCAGTGCTCTCACTGTGTGTCAGCTCTCTCACTGTGTGTCAGTGCTCTCACTGTGTCAGTACTCTCACTGTTTCAGCGCTCTCACTGTGTGTCAGCAATCTCACTGTGTGTCAGTGCTCTCACTAAGTGTCAGTGCTCTCACTGTGTCAGTACTCAGTGTGTCAGTGCTCTCACTGTGTGTCAGTGCTCACACTGTGTGTCAGCTCTCACTGTGTGTCAGTGCTCTCACGGTGTGTCAGTACTCTCACTGTTTCAGCACTCTCACTGTGTGTCAGCACTCTCACTGTGTGTCAGCTCTCTCACTGTGTGTCAGTACTCTCACTGTGTGTCAGTACTCTCACTGTGTGTCAGTACTCTCACTGTGTGTCAGTTCTCACACTGTGTGTCAGTACTCTCACTGTGTCCGCACTCTCACTGTGTCAGTACTCTCACTGTGTTTCAGTACTCTCACTATGTGTCAGTGCTCTCACTGTGTGTCAGTGCTCTCACTGTGTCAGTGCTCTCACTGTGTGTCAGTGCTCTCACTGTGTGTCAGGGCTCTCACTGTGTTTCAGCGCGCTCACTGTGTTTCAGCACTCTCACTGTGTGTCAGTATTCTCACTGTGTTTCAGCACTCTCACTGTGTGTCAGTATTCTCACTGTGTGTCAGTACTCTCACTGCGTCAGTACTCTCACTGCGTCAGTACTCTCACTGTCAGTACTCTCACTGTGTCAGCACTCTCACTGTGTCAGCACTCTCACTGTGTGTCAGTACTCTCACTGTGTCAGTACTCTAACTGTGTGTCAGTACTCACTGTGTGTCAGTACTCTCACTGTGTGTCAGTGCTCTCACTGTGTGTCAGTGCTCTCACTATGTCAGTACTTTCAGTGTGTCAGTACTCTCACTGTGTGTCAGAACTCTCACCGTGCGTCAGTACTCTCACTGTGTGTCAGTACTCTCACTGTGTGTCAGTACTCTCACTGTGTCAGTACTCTCACTGTGTGTCAGTACTCTCACTGTGTCAGTACTCTCACTGCATGTCAGCACTCTCACTGCGTGTCAGTACTCTCACTGCGTGTAAGTACTTTCACTGTGTGTCAGTACTCTCACTGTGTGTCAGTACTCACTGTGTGTCAGTACTCTCACTGTGTGTCAGTGCTCTCACTGTGTGTCAGTGCTCTCACTGTGTCAGTACTTTCAGTGTGTCAGTACTCTCACTGTGTGTCAGCGCTCTCACTGCGTCAGTACTCTCACTGCGTCAGTACTCTCACTGTCAGTACTCTCACTGTGTCAGTACTCTCACTGTGTCAGCACTCTCACCGTGTCAGTACTCTCACTGTGTCAGTGCTCTCACTGTGTGTCAGTACTCTCACTGTGTCAGTACTCTCACTGTGTCAGCACTCTCGCTGTGCGTCAGTACTCTCACTGTGTCAGTACTCTCGCTGAGTGTCAGTACTCTCGCTGTGTGTCAGTACTCTCGCTGTTTGTCAGTATTCTCACTGTGTCAGTACTCTCACTGTGTGTCAGTTCTCACACTGTGTCAGTACTCTCACTGTGTCAGTACTCTCACTGTGCGTCAGAACTCTCACCGTGCGTCAGAACTCTCACCATGCGTCAGTACTCTCACTGTGTGTCAGTACTCTCACTGTGTGTCAGTACTCACTGTGTGTCAGTACTCACTGTGTGTCAGTACTCTCACTGTGTGTCAGTACTCTCACTGTGTCAGCACTCTCACTGTGTCAGTACTCTCACTGTGTTTCAGTACTCTCACTATGTGTCAGTGCTCTCACTGTGTGTCAGTGCTCTCACTGTGTCAGTGCTCTCACTGTGTGTCAGTGCTCTCACTGTGTGTCAGGGCTCTCACTGTGTTTCAGCGCGCTCACTCTGTTTCAGCGCTCTCACTGTGTGTCAGCACTCTCACTGTGTTTCAGCACTCTCACTGTGTGTCAGTATTCTCACTGTGTGTCAATACTCTCACTGCGTCAGTACTCTCACTGCGTCAGTACTCTCACTGTCAGTACTCTCACTGTGTCAGCACTCTCACTGTGTCAGCACTCTCACTGTGTGTCAGTACTCTCCCTGTGTCAGTTCTCTCGCTGTGTGTCAGTACTCTCACTGTGTCAGTACTCTGACTGTGTCAGTACTCTCGCTGTGTGTCAGTACTCTCGCTGTATGTCAATTCTCTCGCTGAGTGTCCGTACTCTCGCTGTGTGTCACTACTCTCACTGTGTCAGCACTCTCACTGTGTGTCAGCACTCTCACTGTGTCAGTGCTCTCACTGTGTCAGTGCTCTCACTGTGTCAGTACTCTCACTGCGTGTCAGTACTCTCACTGTGTCAGTACTCTCACTGCGTGTCAGTACTCTCACTGTGTTTCAATACTCACTGTGTGTCAGCACTCTCACTGTGTCAGCACTCTCACTGCGTGTCAATATTCTCACTGTGTTTCAGTACTCTCACTGTGTGTCAGTACTATCACCGTGTCAGTACTCTCACTGTGTGTCAGTACTCTCACTGTGTTTCAGTACTCTCACTGTGTTTCAGTACTCTCACTGTGTGTCAGTACTCTCACTGTGTCAGTACTCTCACTGTGTCAGTACTCTCGCTGTGTGTCAGTACTCTCGCTGAGTGTCAGTACTCTCGCTGTGTGTCAGTATTCTCACTGTCAGCACTCTCACTGTGTCAGTGCTCTCACTGTGTCAGTACTCTCACTGTGTCAGTACTCTCACTGCGTGTCAGTACTCTCACTGTGTCAGTACTATCACTGTGTGTCAGTACTCTCGCTGTGTTTCAGTACTCTCACTGTGTGTCAGTACTCTCACTGTGTCAGTACTATCACTGTGTGTCAGTACTCTCACTGTGGATCAGTACTATCACTGTCTTTACTCTCACTGCATGTCAGCACTCTCACTGCGTGTAAGTACTCTCACTGTGTGTCAGTACTCTCACTGTGTCAGTACTCCCACTGTGTGTCAGTTCTCACACTGTGTCAGTACTCTCACTGTGTCAGTACTCTCACTGTGTGTCAGTACTCTCACTGTGTGTCAGTACTCACTGTGTGTCAGTACTCTCACTGTGTGTCAGTACTCTCACTGTCAGCACTCTCACTGTGTCAGTACTCTCACTGTGTTTCAGTACTCTCACTGTGTGTCAGTGCTCTCACTGTGTGTCAGTACTCTCACTGTGTCAGTATTCTCACTGTGTGTCAGTACTCTCACTGCGTCAGTACTCTCACTGTCAGTACTTTCACTGTGTTTCAGTACTCTCACTGTGTGTCAGTGCTCTCACTGTGTATCAGTGCTCTCACTGTGTGTCAGTACTCTCACTGTGTGTCAGTACTCACTGTGTGTCAGTACTCTCACTGTGTGTCAGTACTCTCACTGTCAGCACTCTCACTGTGTCAGTACTCTCACTGTGTTTCAGTACTCTCACTGTGTGTCAGTGCTCTCACTGTGTGTCAGTGCTCTCACTGTGTGTCAGTACTCTCCCTGTGTCAGTACTCTCGCTGTGTGTCAGTACTCTCACTGTGTCAGTACTCTGACTGTGTCAGCACTCTCACTGTGTCAGCACTCTCACTGTGTGTCAGCACTCTCACTGTGTCAGTACTCTCACTGTGTCAGTACTCTCACTGTGTCAGCACTCTCACTGTGTGTCAGTACTCTCACTGTGTCAGTACTCTCGCTGAGTGTCAGTACTCTCGCTGTGTGTCAGTACTCTCACTGTGTCAGTACTCTTGCTGTGTCAGCACTCTCGCTGTGTCAGCACTCTCACTGTGTGTCAGTACTCTCACTGTGTCTGTACTCTCACTGCCTGTCAATACTCTCACTGTGTTTCAGTACTCACTGTGTCAGCACTCTCACTGTGTTTCAGTACTCTCACTGTGTGTCAGTACTATCACTGTGTCGGTACTCTCACTGTGTTTCAGTACTCTCACTGTGTGTCAGTACTATCACTGTGTCAGTACTCTCACTGGGTGTCAGCTCTCTCACTGCGTGTCAGTACTCTCACTGTGTTTCAGTACTATCACTGTGTTTCAGTACTCTCACTGTGTCAGTACTATCACTGTGTGTCAGTACTATCACTGTGTTTCAGTACTCTCACTGTGTCAGTACTATCACTGTGTGTCAGTACTCTCACTGTATTTCAGTACTCTCGCTGTGTGTCAGTACTATCACTGTGTGTCAGTACTATCACTGTGTTTCAGTACTCTCACTGTGTCTTTACTCTCACTGTGTGTCAGTACTCTCACTGTGTCAGTACTCTGACTGTGTCAGCACTCTCACTGTGTCAGCACTCTCACTGTGTAAGTACTCTCACTGTGTCAGCACTCTCACTGTGTGTCAGTGCTCTCACTGTGTGTCAGCGCTCTCACTGTCAGTACTCTCACTGTGTGTCAGCGCTCTCACTGTGTCAGTATTCTCACTGTGCGTCAGAACTCTCACCGTGCGTCAGAACTCTCACCGTGCGTCAGAACTCTCACTGTGTCAGTACTCTCACTGTGTGTCAGTACTCTCACTGTGTCAGTACTCTCACTCTGTGTCAGTACTCTCACTGTGTGTCAGTACTCACTGTGTGTCAGTACTCTCACTGTGTGTCAGTACTCTCACTGTGTGTCAGTACTCTCACTGTCAGCACTCTCACTGTGTCAGTACTCTCACTGTGTTTCAGTACTCTCACTGTGTGTCAGTGCTCTCACTGTGTGTCAGTACTCTCACTGTGTCAGTATTCTCACTGTGTGTCAGTACTCTCACTGCGTCAGTACTCTCACTGTGTGTCAGTGCTCTCACTGTGTGTCAGTGCTCTCACTGTGTCAGTGCTCTCACTGCGTGTCAGTACTCTCACTGTGTTTCAATACTCACTGTGTGTCAGCACTCTCACTGTGTCAGCACTCTCACTGCGTGTCAATATTCTCACTGTGTTTCAGTACTCTCACTGTGTGTCAGTACTATCACCGTGTCAGTACTCTCACTGTGTGTCAGTACTCTCACTGTGTTTCAGTACTCTCACTGTGTTTCAGTACTCTCACTGTGTGTCAGTACTCTCACTGTGTCAGTACTCTCACTGTGTCAGTACTCTCGCTGTGTGTCAGTACTCTCGCTGAGTGTCAGTACTCTCGCTGTGTGTCAGTATTCTCACTGTCAGCACTCTCACTGTGTCAGTGCTCTCACTGTGTCAGTACTCTCACTGTGTCAGTACTCTCACTGCGTGTCAGTACTCTCACTGTGTCAGTACTATCACTGTGTGTCAGTACTCTCGCTGTGTTTCAGTACTCTCACTGTGTGTCAGTACTCTCACTGTGTCAGTACTATCACTGTGTGTCAGTACTCTCACTGTGGATCAGTACTATCACTGTCTTTACTCTCACTGCATGTCAGCACTCTCACTGCGTGTAAGTACTCTCACTGTGTGTCAGTACTCTCACTGTGTCAGTACTCCCACTGTGTGTCAGTTCTCACACTGTGTCAGTACTCTCACTGTGTCAGTACTCTCACTGTGTGTCAGTACTCTCACTGTGTGTCAGTACTCACTGTGTGTCAGTACTCTCACTGTGTGTCAGTACTCTCACTGTCAGCACTCTCACTGTGTCAGTACTCTCACTGTGTTTCAGTACTCTCACTGTGTGTCAGTGCTCTCACTGTGTGTCAGTACTCTCACTGTGTCAGTATTCTCACTGTGTGTCAGTACTCTCACTGCGTCAGTACTCTCACTGTCAGTACTTTCACTGTGTTTCAGTACTCTCACTGTGTGTCAGTGCTCTCACTGTGTATCAGTGCTCTCACTGTGTGTCAGTACTCTCACTGTGTGTCAGTACTCACTGTGTGTCAGTACTCTCACTGTGTGTCAGTACTCTCACTGTCAGCACTCTCACTGTGTCAGTACTCTCACTGTGTTTCAGTACTCTCACTGTGTGTCAGTGCTCTCACTGTGTGTCAGTGCTCTCACTGTGTGTCAGTACTCTCCCTGTGTCAGTACTCTCGCTGTGTGTCAGTACTCTCACTGTGTCAGTACTCTGACTGTGTCAGCACTCTCACTGTGTCAGCACTCTCACTGTGTGTCAGCACTCTCACTGTGTCAGTACTCTCACTGTGTCAGTACTCTCACTGTGTCAGCACTCTCACTGTGTGTCAGTACTCTCACTGTGTCAGTACTCTCGCTGAGTGTCAGTACTCTCGCTGTGTGTCAGTACTCTCACTGTGTCAGTACTCTTGCTGTGTCAGCACTCTCGCTGTGTCAGCACTCTCACTGTGTGTCAGTACTCTCACTGTGTCTGTACTCTCACTGCCTGTCAATACTCTCACTGTGTTTCAGTACTCACTGTGTCAGCACTCTCACTGTGTTTCAGTACTCTCACTGTGTGTCAGTACTATCACTGTGTCGGTACTCTCACTGTGTTTCAGTACTCTCACTGTGTGTCAGTACTATCACTGTGTCAGTACTCTCACTGGGTGTCAGCTCTCTCACTGCGTGTCAGTACTCTCACTGTGTTTCAGTACTATCACTGTGTTTCAGTACTCTCACTGTGTCAGTACTATCACTGTGTGTCAGTACTATCACTGTGTTTCAGTACTCTCACTGTGTCAGTACTATCACTGTGTGTCAGTACTCTCACTGTATTTCAGTACTCTCGCTGTGTGTCAGTACTATCACTGTGTGTCAGTACTATCACTGTGTTTCAGTACTCTCACTGTGTCTTTACTCTCACTGTGTGTCAGTACTCTCACTGTGTCAGTACTCTGACTGTGTCAGCACTCTCACTGTGTCAGCACTCTCACTGTGTAAGTACTCTCACTGTGTCAGCACTCTCACTGTGTGTCAGTGCTCTCACTGTGTGTCAGCGCTCTCACTGTCAGTACTCTCACTGTGTGTCAGCGCTCTCACTGTGTCAGTATTCTCACTGTGCGTCAGAACTCTCACCGTGCGTCAGAACTCTCACCGTGCGTCAGAACTCTCACTGTGTCAGTACTCTCACTGTGTGTCAGTACTCTCACTGTGTCAGTACTCTCACTCTGTGTCAGTACTCTCACTGTGTGTCAGTACTCACTGTGTGTCAGTACTCTCACTGTGTGTCAGTACTCTCACTGTGTGTCAGTACTCTCACTGTCAGCACTCTCACTGTGTCAGTACTCTCACTGTGTTTCAGTACTCTCACTGTGTGTCAGTGCTCTCACTGTGTGTCAGTACTCTCACTGTGTCAGTATTCTCACTGTGTGTCAGTACTCTCACTGCGTCAGTACTCTCACTGTGTGTCAGTGCTCTCACTGTGTGTCAGTGCTCTCACTGTGTCAGTGCTCTCACTGTGTGTCAGTGCTCTCACTGTGTGTCAGCACTCTCACTGTGTTTCAGCACTCTCACTGTGTCAGTACTCTCACTGTGTGTAAGTACTCTCACTGCGTCAGTACTCTCACTGCGTCAGTACTCTCACTGTCAGTACTCTCACTGTGTCAGCACTCTCACTGTGTCAGCACTCTCACTGTGTGTTAGTACTCTCCCTGTGTCAGTACTCTCGCTGTGTGTCAGTACTCTCACTGTGTCAGTACTCTGACTGTGTCAGCACTCTCACTGTGTCAGCACTCTCACTGTGTCAGTGCTCTCACTGTGTTTCAGTACTCTCACTGTGTGTCGGTACTCTCACTGTGTGTCAGTTTTCTCACTGTGTGTCAGTACTCTCACTGTGTCAGTATTATCACTGTGTGTCAGTACTCTCACTGTGTCAGTACTCTCACTGTGTCTGTACTCTCACTGTGTCAGTACTCTCACTGTGTGTCAGCGCTCTCACTGTGTTTCAGTACTCTCACTGTGTGTCAGTACTATCACTGTGTCAGTACTCTCACTGGGTGTCAGCTCTCTCACTGCGTGTCAGTACTCTCACTGTGTTTCAGTACTATCACTGTGTTTCAGTACTCTCACTGTGTCAGTACTATCACTGTGTGTCAGTACTATCACTGTGTTTCAGTACTCTCACTGTGTCAGTACTATCACTGTGTGTCAGTACTCTCACTGTATTTCAGTACTCTCGCTGTGTGTCAGTACTATCACTGTGTGTCAGTACTATCACTGTGTTTCAGTACTCTCACTTTGTCTTTACTCTCACTGTATGTCAGTATTATCACTGTGTTTCAGTACTCTCACTGTGTCAGTACTATTGAAGTACTCGTGAAGACGCTTGGACACCGTAGTAAGGCACACGTGTTTATTTACACAATGGTCGTACAGCACTGGAGGGGTGTATCGGCCCCCTCACCCGTATAACTGGGGATACACCTCTAGCTATCCTTCCTACCCCGAGTCCTCCACTAACGGGCTAGGGGAGGCTGTCTGGCCCGACACTGGTCAGTCGGGCTACGGTACCCGGAGTCCCAGAGTACTGACTCTGGTTCACGGGACCACGCCACTGGCTCCAGCCTGCGCTGCCCTGATAAGGGCGGCGTCCCAGGGGGAGTCCAGGGCCTATCTGGTCGGTCTTCCGTCTTCCCCTAATTACTCTAAGACTGAACTCCGAGCTCTCTGGCTCATCCCTTTTTATACCCCCCTAGAGGATCACAACCCCCCTCACGCCGTCCGGTGCGGACGTCGTTGCGGGCACCACCCCGTGTACTCGCGGAGTCCCCGCCCACTGTGTTTGTTATCCGTTAGCTCCTATGCAAACAGCCCTACACAAACAGCCCCTCTGTAACAGCCCTACATCACCCCCCCCTGTACAGCTCGCAGCCGTCCCGGCTGCAACAACTTCAATAAAGGTTAATTAACCCCTGGATCTCCGCGTGTGCCTCAAAAAACGTTTTTAACGATAACATGAAGGGAACAACAACAACAACAGCAAAACCCAACAAACCCCGAAGGGAACAATCCGACGCACCCCCCCTGAATAAATACGAATTCCGTAAGAGCGACGTATATACAGGTTTAGCAGGGAACCCCTAGCACACATGCAACACAACACAATGTGGCAGGAGCTCCCCACCGACGCAGCACCCCGCAACCGTACACAAGAGAATTAAGTGTTCTTCCAATGCATTATAAGAGTCTGCGCATTTTTGCGCGCGTCCTTGCTGCAGGCCCGTCACACGGGGCAACCCCGGATGGCGGACCGGCCGGTGGCAGCTGTTCATTCCGTATTGAGTCCGCGTTTGACGTCGCGAGACCCTCGGCATCCCCCGCAGCGGTAGGTGGGTGCGAGCCCGTCAATCCCGGTGCATCTGTGGGCGGGACAGCCGGCGACACGTCAGGCGAGGGCAGCAAGGACGGACCCTTTGAGTCGGCCGACCCCCCACATGTTTGGCCACGCGTGTGTGGAGTGGGGCCTCGCACCGCAACGAATGGTTTAAGTCTCGAGGGGTGCACAAACCACCGGCGCTTCCCCCATTTGATGCGAACACACTGAGGCCGCAGAACCTCGACCACCTCGACAGGACCCCTCCACGGCCGCGCCAGTTTAGAGGATGTCGCGAGTGGTACCTGGGGGCAGTGCAGCCATGCCCTGTCCCCCGGCTTCCACTGCAGCACGTGCGCGCGACCCAGTCTGAGGCGCTCATTTGCTTTCTGACGCTGTTCTGAATTTAGCATGGCAGCATCCCGTGCCTCAGTCAATTTTGCAAGGTTGAATTTAACATGGTCAATTAATTTTGTTTTACCCAGCGGCGTGGGGATCTGCAGCTGCGCCCGAATGGGTGGGTCAGGGTCGCGGCCATACATGAGGAAGAAGGGTGAAAATCCCGTTGCAGCATGGGGGGCCAATCTGTATGCCGCCAAGACCCCTTGGATTTTCAAGTCCCAATCGGTCGGTGAGTCCGAAACCTGCTGTGATAACATAGACGAGATGGTGCGATGCAGACGCTCGACCATCCCGTCAGTTTGCGGGTGATAGGGGGAAGTACGAATCTTTTTTGTTCCTAGGAGCTCACAAACCTGTTGGAGGAGTTTTCCGGAAAAATTTCTACCCTGGTCGGTCAGCAGCCGCTCCGGGGCACCTTTGTCCATGACATAGCCTTGGACAAAGGCGTCGACGATGGCTGCTGCCGACTGATTGGCCAGGGGCCAGGCCATAGGCCAGCGCGTAAAGTACTCGACCCCGGTTAACAAATATCTATTACCCCTAGGGGTGGCGGGGAATGGGCCCAGAATATCCAGCGCGACAAGTTCGTTTACTCTGGAGACCCTGATAGACTGCAAGGGCGGGTTTGATTCTCGTGCTGGTGGTTTTCGCTGTGCACACCGTGGGCATGAAGCCAACAGATCTGAGACATCCCTTGTCATGCCTTGCCAAAAGAAATCACGCTGGAGCAAGGCGAGGGTCTTTTGGGTACCCAGGTGGAGGAGGCGCTCATGAGCAGCCCACACCACCCTACCCCGTAAGCCCGAAGGGACCACCAGCCGGTGTCGGTGGGATTTTCCGTCCCAGTGCATCAGCAACCCCGCGTGCATTTCCCATGCGTCGGCATCACCCGATCCCCGCCCCGTCTCCCCGGCGCGACGACGCAACGCGAGGAGGGAGGTATCCTCCATCTGGAGGCGCCCCCATTCCTGAATGTGCAAACCCAGCAGGGAATCTTTCCCTTGTTGTTCAATAGAATTTGGAACAACTGTCCCGCCGTCGGCGGCGGCCGCAAGGACCGGAACCGACACGTCCCCTGCTGGCTTGCAACGTCCCGACCCCAGGAAGCATGCACATTCCGAGGTGGTTGGCATGCACGACAGAGCGTCCGCGTTGGTGTGGCGAACGCCCTTACGGTATGTGGTGTCGAAATCAAAATCCTGGAGGATCTCCAACCATCGGGACAATTGTCCCGATGGCTGTTGAACTCGCAGGGCGTACTGCAGTGCCGCATGATCTGTGCGGACGGTGAAACGCCGACCGTACAGATATGGGCGATACTGTTGGATGAAATAGACAATTGCCAACAGTTCTCTGCGGGTGACACAATATCTTTGCTCTGCTTGAGACAACACCCGACTGCCGTACGCAACCACCCGTTCGACGCCGTCAACCACCTGGGAAAGCACGCCCCCAATACCCGTGTTGCTCGCATCGGTGTCGAGCAGAAACGGTTTTGAAAAATCGGGGTAGATCAAGGGAGGAGCTTTTACCAGGGTGTCCCGAAGGGAGCAAAAAGCAGCCTCCTCCTCTTGACCCCAGTGGAACCGAACCCCTTTTGATGTTAATGCGTGTAGGGGTTTGGCAATTGTTGCAAAGTCGGCGACGAACCGTCTGTAATATGACGCGAAGCCGACGAAACTCCTGACCTCTCCCACCGAGGTGGGAGTCGGCCAGGAGCTGACACACTGCGTTTTGGCGGGATCGGTAGCAATACCCGAGCGCCCTACGATGTGGCCCAAATAACGCACGGAATCGCGTAACAAATGACACTTTTGGGGCTTGAACTTCAAATTAGCAGCCCGCATCTTTAGGAAAACCGCCCGCAACCTCTGGAGATGTTCGTCAAAAGTTTTAGCGAAGACAATAACATCATCCAAATAAATCAGGCACGACTCCCATTGCAATCCAGCCAAAACCAATTCCATCAACCGTTGGAAGGTTGCCGGCGCTGAGTGTAAGCCCATCGGCAACCGGTTGAATTGGAACAGGCCGTGCGGTGTACGGAAAGCAGTTTTAGGTTTCGATTCATCATCCAGAGGAAGCTGCCAGAATCCCGAAAGTAAATCCAGCGTGGAGAAGAATCGCGCTCCCGCCAAGGCGTCCAGCGATTCGTCCATCCGTGGGAGCGGGTATGCGTCGGCAACCGAAATTTTGTTAAGGCGCCGAAAATCAACGCAAAACCGCAACGAGCCGTCCTGCTTTTTAACCAGGACGATCGGCGCTCCCCAAGGGCTGGTAGAGGGAGAAATAATGTCGGCGGCTAACATGTCATCAACAGCCAATTTGACATGGTCCTTTTCGGCGGGACTCAACCGAAACGGATTTTGGCGAATTGGCGCGCTGTCACCCGTGTCATTATGGTGACGCAGCAGATGAGTACAACCCAAATCGTATTTATTCCGACTAAAAACGTCGGAAAATTCCTGCAGTAGCGATCTAAGCTGTTGGCGCTCTGAATTTGACAGGTCCGTCGATCCCGCACAAAGCGCGTCGAGCCACCCGTCATCGCTGTCCGAATGTGGGTGCAGTCGGGCGGCGGTGCCGACATGATTCGCAACCGGTTCCTCGCAGGGCATCGGCGTCGCGTGCGCAAGCACCGTCCCTCGAGGAACTACAACAGTTTGCGATCCCACATTGAGGACCGCGATGAAAGGGTCCCCATCTCCCCTCACGATGGTCAGGGCCGGAATCAAATGCGGTCCACTAACCCCGGCCCTAGACGGTCCCAACAGGATTCCCTGGGCCCCGATGCCCTCCGCGAAGGGCCGACGAAGTCTTAGAGGCACTAACATCTGAGCTCCCGGCGGCACACGAACCGTTTCAACGACGGACGCTGGTATAGTTACGAACGCCGTCCGAATCACAGAAGGAGAAGGTAGGAACACCATGCGCCGTCCCGACGGGAGCTCAATGCATCCCTGGTCTATTAAAATACGGATCGGCATTTTACCCAAGAAGTCCGTCCCCAGCAGGCACGGAACCGCCAGCGAGGAGGAAACAAAAATCGGGCCTGATAATTTGATATCCCCGATACAAATTTGCGCTCGAATCTGTCCAATGATGCCAAGGGAGCCCCCGTTCGCCGCATAGAATGGGACGTTAACTGGCAGTAAAGGACGGCTTTGGACAGGTAAAATGTTGTAAATCAATTCGGAAATAATGGTCGCCGATGCCCCCGTGTCGACCAGGATGCGTACCTCAACCCCGTCACTATGTCCCACGACGGCCGACGACCCTGACGATGCGGCCACAACGCGATGGGCCAACGCGGACCACTGCCCGGGCTCGATTCGAGTCCCCACAGTGGTACGCGCCGGCCCGTCGCGATGCAACGTCGTCCCCCCATTCGTTGCGATGCGAGAGTGTGCGACAGGTGTGTGTGTTGGCCAAACATGTGTGGTGTCGCGACTCGCCGGATCATGTTGATGGAGCTTGGGAGGAGGAGGAGGCCCGGCGTCCTGGCGAGGCGTCGTCCCGCGCTGTCGGGGAGAGCGGCACCCCGAGGCGACATGACCTCGGACGCCGCAGTTGAAGCAACGCGGGAGCGCCGGCGGCGATGACGGACGGTCGAAGCGGCTCGACCCATCCCGGCCCGGCCGTGCTCCCGTCCCCTGCTGCCGACGATGGTTGACGGCGAAGACCTCCTCCGCCGGGAGGGTGGCTGCCGCCACCGCACGCCCAGCCGCTGCCCTGCTGGCCTTCCGCCGCTGTGACAGCAGGTTGGCGTGGAGGAGTCGCGCCGCTTGTAGGGAAGTCATCTCTGTATCCTCCTGTGCCACGACGGCGATGTCCAGGTCGTCTGCCAGCAGGAGGATTTTCTCAGTCACCATGGCGTCGACCCCGTCCTCGTCCATGCGAGGAAAGGCTGTCTTGGCCAACGCCAGGAGACTTGTTCTGTATGCCAGCGGCGACTCCTTCGCGCCCTGCTGGCGGTCGTAGAACTGCTGCCTGCATTCCGCGGAAGGTCCGTAGACCCCGGCCAGCAGCTGCAGCGCCATCGGTAGCGTAGAGCGCTTCTCCTTCGACGCTGATGTGAGGGCGGCGAGCGCGTCGCCGTCGAGGAGCGCCGGCAGCGCGCAGAGAGCTTCAGCATCTGTCCATTTGGCCATTTCTTGGTGGGCGAGGAAGCGTCGCTGGAAGCCGCCCCAGTCGCCTTCTGCGCCCACAAATTCTTTAAGCGGAGGCAGTCTTTGGTGCAGCGCAGCGGTTGCCGTGGAGTCCCGCGGGCTGCTGTCTCCCCGACTCGGCTGTGTCTCGGCGCGAACGGCAGATGGTATCGCCTGTCGCAGCCGTGATGACGCGCCCTCCTCCGTCGTTGACGCGGCAGCCCCAGCGCGGCCGATGTCGGACCCGAGGTTCAGGCTGGCCACGCCCCTAGCGGTCGCCGCGTCGATGGCGGGAAATTCAAAGTTTGAATCTCCGGAAATGGCGGGAAGGCGCTCCGGACGCCGGCTCCCCTCGCCCCGCGGTGGACCACCAGCCCCCAGCCGCGTGATGTTTTCCAGCGTGGCGGCAGCGGCGTAGAGCAGTTCAGCCAGCCTCTCGTGAGCCAGCCTCAGCTCGTCTGTCCGCGGCCCCTCTTCATGCCGACGCTCCGGTAAGAACGCGTCCGGCCCCGGCTGCACGATGTCTTGTTGAGCCATCTCGGGCTCGACAATTTCGGCGGCGTCTTCCATTTGTTGTACTTTGGCCCGAGCTGATTGGCGCGTGTCCATGTTCGTAGTTCTTCTGACACCAGATGAAGTACTCGTGAAGACGCTTGGACACCGTAGTAAGGCACACGTGTTTATTTACACAATGGTCGTACAGCACTGGAGGGGTGTATCGGCCCCCTCACCCGTATAACTGGGGATACACCTCTAGCTATCCTTCCTACCCCGAGTCCTCCACTAACGGGCTAGGGGAGGCTGTCTGGCCCGACACTGGTCAGTCGGGCTACGGTACCCGGAGTCCCAGAGTACTGACTCTGGTTCACGGGACCACGCCACTGGCTCCAGCCTGCGCTGCCCTGATAAGGGCGGCGTCCCAGGGGGAGTCCAGGGCCTATCTGGTCGGTCTTCCGTCTTCCCCTAATTACTCTAAGACTGAACTCCGAGCTCTCTGGCTCATCCCTTTTTATACCCCCCTAGAGGATCACAACCCCCCTCACGCCGTCCGGTGCGGACGTCGTTGCGGGCACCACCCCGTGTACTCGCGGAGTCCCCGCCCACTGTGTTTGTTATCCGTTAGCTCCTATGCAAACAGCCCTACACAAACAGCCCCTCTGTAACAGCCCTACACTATCACTGTGTGTCAGTACTCTCACTGTGGATCAGTACTATCACTGTCTTCACTCTCACTGCGTGTAAGTACTCTCACTGTGTGTCAGTACTCTCACTGTGTCAGTACTCTCACTGTGTCAGTACTCTCACTGTGCGTCAGAACTCTCACCGTGCGTCAGAACTCTCACCATGCGTCAGAACTCTCACTGTGTCAGTACTCTCACTGTGTGTCAGTACTCTCACTGTGTCAGTACTCTCACTGTGAGTCAGTACTCTCACTGTGTGTCAGTACTCACTGTGTGTCAGTACTCTCACTGTGTCAGCACTCTCACTGTGTTTCAGTACTCTCACTGTGTGTCAGTGCTCTCACTGTGTGTCAGTGCTCTCACTGTGTGTCAGTGCTCTCACTGTGTGTCAGTGCTCTCACTGTGTGTCAGTACTCACTGTGTGTCAGTACTCTCACTGTGTGTCAGTACTCTCACTGTGTCAGCACTCTCACTGTGTTTCAGTACTCTCACTGTGTGTCAGTGCTCTCACTGTGTCAGCACTCTCACTGTGTCAGCACTCTCACTGTGTGTCAGTACTCTCCCTGTGTCAGTACTCTCGCTGTGTGTCAGTACTCTCACTGTGTCAGTACTCTGACTGTGTCAGCACTCTCACTGTGTCAGTACTCTCACTGTGTCAGCACTCTCACTGTGTGTCAGTACTCTCACTGTGTCAGTACTCTCGCTGAGTGTCAGTACTCTCGCTGTGTGTCAGTACTCTCACTGTGTCAGTACTCTCGCTGTGTCAGCACTCTCACTGTGTCAGCACTCTCACTGTTTGTCAGTACTCTCACTGTGTCAGTACTCTCACTGCCTGTCAATACTCTCACTGTGTTTCAGTACTCACTGTGTCAGCACTCTCACTGTGTTTCAGTACTCTCACTGTGTGTCAGTACTATCACTGTGTCGGTAATCTCACTGTGTTTCAGCACTCTCACTGTGTGTCAGTATTCTCACTGTGTGTCAGTACTCTCACTGCGTCAGTACTCTCACTGTGTCAGTACTCTCACTGTGTCAGCACTCTCACTGTGTCAGCACTCTCACTGTGTGTCAGTACTCTCCCTGTGTCAGTACTCTCGCTGTGTGTCAGTACTCTCACTGTGTCAGTACTCTGACTGTGTCAGCACTCTCACTGTGTCAGCACTCTCACTGTGTCAGTACTCTCACTGTGTCAGCACTCTCACTGTGTGTCAGTACTCTCACTGTGTCAGTACTCTCGCTGAGTGTCAGTACTCTCGCTGTGTGTCAGTATTCTCACTGTGTCAGTACTCTCGCTGTGTCAGCACTCTCACTGTGTCAGCACTCTCACTGTGTGTCAGTACTCTCACTGTGTCAGTACTCTCACTGCCTGTCAATACTCTCACTGTGTTTCAGTTCTCACTGTCAGCACTCTCACTGTGTTTCAGTACTCTCACTGTGTTTCAGTACTCTCACTGTGTCAGTACTCTCACTGTGTCGGTAATCTCACTGTGTTTCAGTACTCTCACTGTTTGTCAGTACTATCGATGTGTCAGTACTCTCACTGTGTTTCAGTACTCTCACTGTGTTTCAGTACTCTCACTGTATTTCAGTACTATCTCTGTCTTTACTCTCACTGTGTGTCAGTACTCACTGTGTTTCAGTACTCTCACTCTGTGTCAGTACTATCACTGTGTCAGTACTCTCACTGGGTGTCAGCTCTCTCACTGCGTGTCAGTACTCTCACTGTGTTTCAGTATTCTCACTGTGTGTCAGTACTATCACTGTGTTTCAGTACTCTCACTGTGTCAGTACTATCACTGTGTGTCAGTACTATCACTGTGTTTCAGTACTCTCACTGTATTTCAGTACTCTCGCTGTGTGTCAGTACTATCACCGTGTGTCAGTACTATCACTGTGTTTCAGTACTCTCACTGTGTCTTTACTCTCACTGTGTGTCAGTACTATCACTGTGTGTCAGTACTATCACTGTGTCAGTACTATCACTGTGTGTCAGTACTCTCACTGTGGATCAGTACTATCACTGTCTTTACTCTCACTGCATGTCAGCACTCTCACTGCGTGTAAGTACTCTCACTGTGTGTCAGTACTCTCACTGTGTCAGTACTCTCACTGTGTCAGTACTCTCACTGTGCGTCAGAACTCTCACCGTGCGTCAGAACTCTCACCGTGCGTCAGAACTCTCACTGTGTCAGTACTCTCACTGTGTGTCAGTACTCTCACTGTGTCAGTACTCTCACTGTGTGTCAGTACTCTCACTGTGTGTCAGTACTCACTGTGTGTCAGTACTCTCACTGTGTGTCTTTACTCTCACTGTGTTTCAGTACTCTCACTGTGTGTCAGTGCTCTCACTGTGTCAGTGCTCTCACTGTGTGTCAGTGCTCTCACTGTGTGTCAGTGCTCTCACTGTGTTTCTGCGCGCTCACTGTGTTTCAGCACTCTCACTGTGTGTCAGCACTCTCACTGTGTTTCAGCACTCTCACTGTGTGTCAGTATTTTCACTGTGTGTCAGTACTCTCTCTGCGTCAGTACTCTCACTGTCAGTACTCTCACTGTGTCAGCACTCTCACTGTGTCAGCACTCTCACTGTGTGTCAGTACTCTCCCTGTGTCAGTACTCTCACTGTGTCAGTGCTCTCACTGTGTCAGTGCTCTCACTGCGTGTCAGTACTCTCACTGTGTCAGTACTCTCACTGCGTGTCAGTACTCTCACTGTGTCAGTACTCTCACTGTGTGTCAGTACTATCACCGTGTCAGTACTCTCACTGTGTGTCAGTACTCTCACTGTGTTTCTGTACTCTCACTGTGTCAGTACTATCACTGTCTTTACTCTCACTGTGTGTCAGTACTATCACTGTGTCAGTACTCTCACTGTGTGTCAGCACTCTCACTGTGTGTCAGTACTCTCACTGTGTCAGTACTCTCACTGTGTCAGCACTCTCACTGTGTGTCAGTACTCTCACTGTGTCAGTACTCTCGCTGAGTGTCAGTACTCTCGCTGTGTGTCAGTACTCTCACTGTGTCAGTACTCTCACTGTGTCAGTACTCTCGCTGAGTGTCAGTACTCTCGCTGAGTGTCAGTACTCTCGCTGTGTCAGCACTCTCACTGTTTCAGTACTCTCACTGTGTGTCAGTACTATCACTGTGTCAGTACTCTCACTGTGTTTCAGTACTCTCACTGTGTTTCAGTACTCTCACTGTGTCAGTACTATCTCTGTCTTTACTCTCACTGTGTGTTAGTACTCTCACTGTGTTTCAGTACTCTCACTGTGTGTCAGTACTATCACTGTGTCAGTAATCTCACTGCGTGTCAGCACTCTCACTGCGTGTCAGTACTCTCACTGTTTCAGTATTCTCACTGTGTGTCAGTACTCTCACTGTGTCAGTACTCTCACTGTGTGTCAGTACTATCACTGTGTCTTTACTATCACTGTGTGTCAGTACTCACTGTGTGTCAGCACTCACTGTGTGTCAGCACTCTCACTGCGTGTCAGTACTCTCACTGTGTGTCAGTACAATCACTGTGTTTCAGTACTCTCACTGTGTTAGTACTATCACTGTGTGTCAGTACTCTCACTGTGTTTCAGTACTCTCACTGTGTGTCAGTACTCTCACTGTGTCAGTACTATCACTGTGTCTTTACTCACACTGTGTGTCAGTACTCTCACTGTGTTTCAGTACTATCACTGTGTTTCAGTACTCTCACTGTGCGTCAGTACTATCACTGTGTTTCAGTACTATCACTGTGTTTCAGTACTCTCACTGTGTGTCAGTACTCTCACTGTGTTTCAGCACTCTCACTGTGTGTCAGTACTCTCACTGTGTCAGTACTCTCACTGTGTCAGTACCAGGGGCGGTTTCTTCATTAGGGCAATTGGGCGACGCACCACCAATGTCATTCAACCACAGAGTCACGCTAGCCGTCACTGTGCCTCTGGATATAGTCCAATCAGCGTCATGTCACGTTCTGTGGAGTACCGCCTCTTTTTGGGCGATTTCACTCTGGCTGAGAATCGCCCAGAGTGGTCCCATAGACTTACATTCAAAGATGTTTTTTTTTCGAACTGGGGGCGCTCCAATGCATTCTCTATGGCTTCCGGGAGGGCTCGCACTAACGTGCTTACGTCATCATACGTAAGCACGTTGCATCCAACAATATTATTTGTCGCCACCTAGTGGAATCTTTAATAAAATAAACTTGAGTGGATTGTATTAATAGTGAGTATAGAAACAAACAAGATGTATTGTAAGAGTCACTTTATTTTTCTTTAATATTAAAGAAGTGAAGTTGCCTTTACATGCTTAAGCTGTTAATTTATCCTTTGCATGGGTGGACTTTATCCTTATAAATCATCCAGGCATTTGCCCCCCCTGAGAGATTTTGCAGGAGCCGCCACTGGTCAGTACTCTCACTGTGCGCCAGCGCTCTCACTGTGTCAGTACTCTCACTGTGTCAGTGCTCTCACTGTGTTTCAGTACTCTCACTGTGTGTCGGTACTCTCACTGTGTGTCAGTTTTCTCACTGTGTCAGTACTCTCACTGTCAGTATTATCACTGTGTGTCAGTACTCTCACTGTGTCAGTACTCTCACTGTGTCTGTACTCTCACTGTGTCAGTACTCTCACTGTGTGTCAGCGCTCTCACTGTGTGTCAGTATCCTCACTGTGTGTCAGTACTCTCACTGTGTCAGTACTCTCACTGTGTGTCAGTACTATCACTGTGTTTCAGTACTCTCACTGTGTCAGTACTCTCACTGTGTGTCGGTACTCTCACTGTGTCAGTACTCTCACTGTGTGTCAGTACTATCACTGTGTTTCAGTACTCTCACTGTGTCAGTACTCTCACTGTGTGTCAGTACTATCACTGTGTTTCAGTACTCTCACTGTGTCAGTACTATCACTGTGTCTTTACTCTCACTGTGTGTCAGCACTCGCTGTGTGTCAGTACTCTCACTGCGTGTCAGTACTATCACTGTGTTTCAGTACTCTCACTGTGTCAGTACTATCACTGTGTGTCAGTACTCTCACTGTGTTTCAGTACTCTCACTGTGTGTCAGTACTATCACTGTGTTTCAGTACTCTCACTGTGTGTCAGTACTATCACTGTGTGTCAGTACTCACACTGTGTCAGTACTATCACTGTGTGTCAGTACTCTCACTGTGTTTCAGTACTCTCACTGTGTGTCAGTACTCTCACTGTGTTTCAGTACTCTCACTGTGTGTCAGTACTATCACTGTGTTTCAGTACTCTCACTGTGTGTCAGTACTATCACTGTGTGTCAGTACTCTCACTGTGTCAGTACTATCACTGTGTGTCAGTACTCTCACTGTGTTTCAGTACTCTCACTGTGTGTCAGTACTATCACTGTGTTTCAGTACTCTCACTGTGTGTCAGTACTATCACTGTGTCTTTACTCTCACTGTGTGTCAGTACTCTCACTGTGTGTCAGTACTCTCACTGTGTTTCAGTACTCTCACTGTGTGTCAGTACTATCACTGTGTTTCAGTACTCTCACTGTGTGTCAGTACTATCACTGTGTCTTTACTCTCACTGTGTGTCAGTACTCTCACTGTGTTTCAGTACTATCACTGTGTTTCAGTACTCTCACTGTGCGGCAGTACTATCAATGTGTTTCAGTACTCTCACTGTGTCAGTACTCTCACTGTGCGTTAGTACTCTGTGCGTTAGTACTCTCACTGTGTGTCGGTACTCTCACTGTGTGTCGGTACTCTCAACTGTGCGTCAGTACTCTCACTGTGTCAGTACTCTCACTGTGTGTCAGCGCTCTCACTGTGTGTCAGTATTCTCACAGTGTGTCAGTACTATCACTGTGTCTTTACTCTCACTGTGTGTCAGTACTATCACTGTGTCAGTACTCTCACTGTGTGTCAGCACTCGCCGTGTGTCAGTACTCTCACTGCGTGTCAGTACTATCACTGTGTTTCAGTACTCTCACTGTGTCAGTACTCTCACTGTGTGTCAGTACTATCACTGTGTTTCAGTACTCTCACTGTGTCAGTACTATCACTGTGTCTTTACTCTCACTGTGTGTCAGCACTCGCTGTGTGTCAGTACTCTCACTGCGTGTCAGTACTATCACTGTGTTTCAGTACTCTCACTGTGTCAGTACTATCACTGTGTGTCAGTACTCTCACTGTGTTTCAGTACTCTCACTGTGTGTCAGTACTATCACTGTGTTTCAGTACTCTCACTGTGTGTCAGTACTATCACTGTGTGTCAGTACTCACACTATGTCAGTACTATCACTGTGTGTCAGTACTCTCACTGTGTTTCAGTACTCTCACTGTGTGTCAGTACTCTCACTGTGTTTCAGTACTCTCACTGTGTGTCAGTACTATCACTGTGTTTCAGTACTCTCACTGTGTGTCAGTACTATCACTGTGTGTCAGTACTCTCACTGTGTCAGTACTATCACTGTGTGTCAGTACTCTCACTGTGTTTCAGTACTCTCACTGTGTGTCAGTACTATCACTGTGTTTCAGTACTCTCACTGTGTGTCAGTACTATCACTGTGTCTTTACTCTCACTGTGTGTCAGTACTCTCACTGTGTGTCAGTACTCTCACTGTGTTTCAGTACTCTCACTGTGTGTCAGTACTATCACTGTGTTTCAGTACTCTCACTGTGTGTCAGTACTATCACTGTGTCTTTACTCTCACTGTGTGTCAGTACTCTCACTGTGTTTCAGTACTATCACTGTGTTTCAGTACTCTCACTGTGCGGCAGTACTATCAATGTGTTTCAGTACTCTCACTGTGTCAGTACTCTCACTGTGCGTTAGTACTCTGTGCGTTAGTACTCTCACTGTGTGTCGGTACTCTCACTGTGTGTCGGTACTCTCAACTGTGCGTCAGTACTCTCACTGTGTCAGTACTCTCACTGTGTGTCAGCGCTCTCACTGTGTGTCAGTATTCTCACAGTGTGTCAGTACTATCACTGTGTCTTTACTCTCACTGTGTGTCAGTACTATCACTGTGTCAGTACTCTCACTGTGTGTCAGCACTCGCCGTGTGTCAGTACTCTCACTGCGTGTCAGTACTATCACTGTGTTTCAGTACTCTCACTGTGTCAGTACTATCACTGTGTGTCAGTACTCTCACTGTGTTTCAGTACTCTCACTGTGTGTCAGTACTATCACTGTGTCTTTACTCTCACTGTGTGTCAGTACTCTCACTGTGTTTCAGTACTATCACTGTGTTTCAGTACTCTCACTGTGCGTCAGTACTCTCACTGTGTCAGTACTCTCACTGTATGTCAGTGCTCTCACTGTGTGTCAGTATTCTCACAGTGTGTCAGTACTCTTAATGTTTGTCAGCACTCACTGTGTCAGTACTCTCACTGCGTGTAAGTACTCAGATTGTGTCAGTACTCTCATTTCATTATGTGTCAGTCCTCAGTTTATCTGAACTCCTATTATGCGTCATCACTCTGTGTCAGTACTCACTCTGTGTCAATGCTAACTGCATGTCACTACTTAATGTGTCCATACTGTCAGTACTCACTGGGTGTAAATGCTCACTCTGTCATGACTCAATGTGTCAGCACTCACCTGGAACACTGAAACTGACACCAGTCCCCTGGCTCCCTGTTCTGGTGAATATTCTGCCATCAATAATCCACAGAGACGTTGCGCAAACTGCAAGGCAGTTTCCACGTTTTCTTGCCAACGACAACCACCGACCCATCAACCAAGACCTCAGCAATGTTCCTCGTTACCAAATCAAGTCCCGATCGTCCTTCTGGGATCGCACTGCTCTCTCCATCCTAGAATCTTACCCAGATCCAGAACAATTCCGACGAACAGATGGAACAATGTGGATATGTATGTACGTGTGTGGAACGTCTTTCGCAACATACGTAGCCAGCCATGCTAATTGGAGATGGAGGTGCGGGTGCTAGTGGAATATCCAGAATAAACACCTCATTTGAAACCCAAACATCACACCACCTGGCTTTGACGTTCCTCCTTGAAGACACTGGTGAGACCATTCACTGCTTCATCTCCTTCGTAAATGTCAAATTAAAGACAAGTCACAGTGCGACTGGCGATGCAACCCAAACTAAGAACTACACAACCAGTGGTTCTGAATGGAGGGTTCGCGGACCCCAGGGGATACGTGACGTGATGTATCAATGTGTGAAATTATATCGAACATGAGAGTCGGTGAATAATCGCGTCCGATTCTGCCAATATAATAACGATAAAAAATTTATCCATATGGTAACCTATAACGAGACCTACACCTGGCGTGTGAGTTCAAAATACACCCTAAACCTCTACACTTCCTGTGCAGAGAGATTGTGGATAACAAGAGCATGAAGCCGGCCCATCTGTAACGGCATCTCAACAGGAAACACCAATGCCTTAAGTCTTTAAGCCAGCTCAGTTGTTTTCAGAGAAAGTTCTCCCACTTCAGGTCGTGTCAATTCACGATGAAAACAGTCTCAACAACATCAGCCAAAGCACTTGAGGCGTCTTATGCAGTGTCGTTGCTTGTAGCTGACGATCTCGTGTTGCCCACAGCCGTTGTGCTTGCAGAGACCAGGCTTGACACAAAATCAGTGGACGCATTTAAGAGTGTACCTTTGTCACGTGACACAGTGGCCTGAAGGATGGATGACATGGCCACCGATGTTGTCGATCAAGTTGTGGAAAAACTTAAAATGGGTAATTAATTTGCCCCCCAGCTCGAGGATATTGACGACATTTGTGAGCATATCCCCTTCTGCAAGAGTGTAAAGGGGACTACAACCAGAGAGGACATTCTTAACATTGTCCACCACTTTATCTCTGAACACGGTTTGAGCTGCAATCCCTGCACCCAAGTTTGTGTTGACGCGGCTGTGTCAATGACTGGGTGGGTGAAAGGACTCGCAGCACGGATTAGGAATGAAAATCGCGGTGTGCGGTGGACCCACTGCATGACACATTGGGAAGCGTTGGCCTCCAACAACAATTAGTTCTGATTTGCATGCAGTATTAAATGACGCTGTTAAAGTAATCAACTTGGTTAAGTCAAGGCCACTTAATGCTCGACTGTTTTTCAAGCTGTGCGAAACCATTGGATCTGAACAGGAGCAACGATGACTTCCCACTCAGGTGCGCTGGCTATCTAGAGGGAGAATACTTAACAGACTTGGAACTGCGAGCTGCAGTGCACAGCTTTCTGTCAGAGCTTACATCTCCATTGGCCACCATACTTCAAGACACTGAATGGCGAGCACAACTAGCCTGTCTTGCAGATGTATTCATCAAGCTGTGTGTCACTACTCGCTGTGTGTCAGTACTCACTGTGTGTCACTACTCACTGTGTCAGTACTGTTAATGTGTGTCACTACTCACTGTGTCAGTACTGTTAATGTGTGCCACTACTCACTGTGGCAGTACTGTTAATGTGTGTCTGTACTGTCATGTGTCACTACTCACTGTGTCAGTACTGCCACTGTGTCACAACTCACTGTGTCAGTACTGTCACTACATATCAACTCACTGTCAGTACTGTCACTATGTGTCACTACTCACTGTGTCAGTACTCATTGTGTGTCAGTATTCACATTGTGTCAATACTCGTATTATTACTCACTGTGTGTCAATACTCACACTCTCAATATTCACTGTGTCAGTACTCACACTCTATATCAGACTCTCACTGTGTCAGTAATGTGACTGAGTCAGTCCTCTCACTGTGTCAGTACTCTCACTGTGTCAGTGCTTTCTTTGGGTTCGTACTCACTGAGTCAGCACGGTTATCGTGTGTCAGTACTCTCACTCTGTCAGTACTCACTGTGTCAGTACTCTAAATGTCATTACTCTCACTGTGTGCCAGTACTCACTGTGTAAGTGCTGGCACTCGTGAGAGCTTATTGGAGAGTATATTGAGTATATTGATTATATTGATGTAGTTTATATTTTAGGTTTTTTTTATCGGTTTACTATATGGTAGTAGGGTATTTGCAGTTCTTTAGAAACTCCTTTTCTTCTTTTTTTGTTTTCCACATAATGCACTAGCTTGATACGCGGTGGTTGGGCGGCTGCAGTTCTTTATTATTACAATGTCCTTTCCTTTATTACTGCTCATCCTACATAATACACTAGCACAATATGACTTTGAGACCCCCCACCGACTACACATTCCACAAGGAGTGACTCACCCCATATCTCCATTTGTCATCAACATGCTAAATTCCTCTGTTGATATGTAAACTCCTTTGTCAAGGCGCTCTCCTCCTTCCTCCCAGCTTAAAATACGCTGCCAAGCTTAGCAGTGTTCATTGGGACGCTGTCTTTCTGACAGACCTGTTTCTTCACCTGAGGACGGCTGCTTGCGTTGTGGCCGAAACGTCGTGAGAATTGTATTGTTTTATTTTTATTATTTTATTATTTCCCTTCTACGTGACTTTACCGAAAGAACCAAGAATACGAATCCCTGCAGTCACGAAAGCTTTAAATCGAAATTCAAGGGACAAGTCCTTACTTACAACTTTTTCATTGGTGGAGGGGTTGCCCCTCTACCTGAAAATCCTGGCTCTGCCACTGCTCACACTGTACCAGTACTCGCTGCGTCAGTCCTCACTTTGTGTCAGTACTCTCACTGTGTATCTGTACTGACTGTGTCAGTACTGTACTACATGTGTGTCACTACTCTTACTGTGTCAGTACTCACTGTAACACTACTCACACTCTTGTCAGTGTAAGTACTATGTCAGTACTGTACTACCTGTGTGTCACTACTCGCATTTTGTCAGTACTTACTGTAACACTACTCACATTGTGTCAGTATTCACACTCTGTCAGTACTCACTGTGTTCGTACTCTCACTGTATCAATAATCTCAGTGTGTCAGTACCCACTATGTACCTGTACTGACTGTGTGTCACTACTCGCATTGTGTCAGTACTCATTGTAACAATTTTCACATTGTGTCAGTACTCACACTGTCAATAGTCACTGTGTCAGTACTCTCACCATGTCAATCATCTCAGTGTGTCAGTACCCACTGTGTGAGTCAGTACTCACACTCGTGTATCAATCTTATTTTATATTTATAGAGCACCTTCACTCAAAGCGCTTGACATAGTTTTAAAAAATTGGTGACAGAAGAGAGTGGCTGAGATGATGGGAGCATGCAAGGATTGAGGAATGAGTGACAGCGATAGAGGGTACTTGGGCATTACGAAAGGGTAGAGGAGGGGAAGGAGTTTAAAGACAGAGACTGCTAAATGTAGAGGGGATTACTGCAGTGGAGGGGTGCAAGGAGGAAGAAAGATTGAAAAGGAGATTGGGCACAGGGAGAAGGAGGGACAGAGAGAGACAGAATATTGTGAGTGAAGAGGATGAGAGGGGACATAGAAGGAGATGAGAGCGGCAAGATGAGGTGGAGCAAGGCCATGGAGAGATTTAAAGACTCAACTCAGACATTTTAAATGACCGTGGACGTGAATGGGAAGCCAGTGAAGTTGAAGGAGGAGAGGTAAAGTGTGAGAATTAGAGGGGAGATTAAAATTAATCATTGCAGAAGCATTTTGAATTTTAGATTTTAGATTTGAAGTTTTCGTGACTGCAAGGATCCATACTCTTTGGTTCTTTCGGTAAAGTCACGTAGGTGAAAATAAAAATAATACAAAAATTATGAATTAAAATGGTGATTGATTGGTGGCACTCAACCTCACCCCCCCTCCACACCCCCCGCCCCCCTGGCTCCCCCCACCTCTTGCCTTATATAATATCTTGTTACGAGCAGCTCTTGTCCACTCCAGCAAATTATCTCTTGCTGTGGCTGTCCTACCTGATGATGGAGGCTTGTGTTGCTTCCGAAACGTCGTGATTTTATTTAGTTATTTTTATTTTATTAAAATGTTTATTATTTTATTTTATATTTTTATTATTATTGTTTTTATTTTCACCTACGTGACTTTAACGAAATAACCAAAGAGTACATTTTGAATTTGTTGCAGGGAAGTTAGAGAGACAGAGAGTGCAGACAGGGAGACTAAGAAGAAGAGCAAATGGGTAAAGATCAGAGCAGGAACCAGGAGTTTGGTGTCAGAAAGTGAAATGAGAGGGCAGATTTTGCTGATATTGAAAAGATAAAAGCGGCAGATGAAGTATTTGTGGCGATGTTGTTTGAGAAAGTGAGGGAAGAGTGAAAGGTGACACCAAGGTGGAGGTGTGAGGAAGCAGCAGTGAGGAAGAGAGGAGGGATGGAGATGGTGGGAATGGGAGGGAGAGAGCGTGAGGCCGTAAAGAGAATGATGTTCTAGATGGATTGAGAGAGAGAGATTGAAGCACCATCCAAGATTGGATATCAGCCAGACAGGAGGAGATGCGAGAGGAAAAGTCAGGGGTGAAAGAGGGAAAGGAGAAGAAGAGTTGGGTGTCGGTGGCAAAGAAATTATGAGGAAAACAGAAAGAGATTCGAGAGGCGAAATATTGAGAGAGAATAGTAAGGGACCCAGAACCAAATCCTAGGGAACACCGACAGTGAGAAGGGAGAGAGGGGATACGGAGTGATTTAAGAGACAGAGGATGTGTGAGAAGGTAAGATTTGAGCCAGGAGAGAGATGCCGAGGTTGGAGAGAGTGGAGAGAAGAATGGAGTGGTCAACAGTGTCAGACTAGGAGGAAAGGTCGAAACGAATGAAAATTGAACAAATTTTCACACTCAGTGTCACTGTGTCAGTGAGTGTACTGACCGTGTCAGTACTTTCAATGTTTATCAGTACTCACTGTGTGGCAGTATTGTGTGTGTGCCAGCACTCACAGTATTCATGTATACTGTGCCAGTACTTAATGTGTGTAAAATCCTCAATGTCAGTACTATCACTGTGTCAGTGCTCACTGTGAGTCAGTGCTCACTGCCAGTACTTAATCTGTGTCAATACACAGTGTCAGTGTCTCAGTCCTCACTGTGTCAGTAATCTCACTGTGTGCCTTTACTCTCAGCAATCACCATGTCAGTATGCACACTGTGTGTTAGTCCTCACTGTTTCAGTACTTACAGTGAGGGAAAAAAGTATTTGATCCCCTGCTGATTTTGTACGTTTGCCCACTGACAAAGAAATGATCAGTCTATAATTTTAATGGTAGGTTTATTTCAACAGTGAGAGACAGAATAACAACAACAAAATCCAGAAAAACGCATGTCAAAAATGTTATAAATTGATTTGCATTTTAATGAGGGAAATAAGTATTTGACCCCCTCTCAATCACAAAGATTTCTGGCTCCCAGGTGTCTTTTATACAGGTAACGAGCTGAGATTAGGAGCACACTCTTAAAGGGAGTGCTCCTAATCTCAGCTTGTTACCTGTATAAAAGACACATGTTCACAGAAGCAATCAATCAGATTCCAAACTCTCCACCATGGCCAAGACCAAAGAGCTCTCCAAGGATGTCAGGGACAAGATTGTAGACCTACACAAGGCTGGAATGGGCTACAAGATCATCGCCAAGCAGCTTGGTGAGAAGGTGACAACAGTTGGTGCGATTATTCGCAAATGGAAGAAACACAAAAGAACTGTCAATCTCCCTTGGCCTGGGGCTCCATGCAAGATCTCACTTCGTAGAGTTGCAATGATCATGAGAACGGTGAGGAGTCAGCCCAGAACTACACGGGAGGATCTTGTCAATGATCTCAAGGCAACTGGGACCATAGTCACCAAGAAAACAGTTGGTAACACACTACGCCGTGAAGGACTGAAATCCTGCAGTGCCCGCAAGGTCCCCCTGCTCAAGAAAGCACATATACATGCCCGTCTGAAGTTTGCCAATGAACATCTGAAAGATTCAGAGGACAACTGG
Source organism: Lethenteron reissneri (assembly GCF_015708825.2). NCBI lineage: Eukaryota > Metazoa > Chordata > Hyperoartia > Petromyzontiformes > Petromyzontidae > Lethenteron > Lethenteron reissneri. The sequence goes on along the minus strand of NC_083832.1, from coordinate 12,250,839 downwards.
GTGAAAGTGTTGTGGTCAGATGAGACCAAAATGGAGCTCTTTGGCATCAACTCAACTCGCCGTGTTTGGAGGAGGAGGAATGCTGCCTATGACCCCAAGAACACCATCCCCACCGTCAAACATGGAGGTGGAAACATTATGCTTTGGGGGTGTTTTTCTGCTAAGGGGACAGGACAACTTCACCGCATCAAAGGGACGATGGACGGGGCCATATACCGTCAAATCTTGGGTGAGAACCTCCTTCCCTCAGCCAGGGCATTGAAAATGGGTCGTGGATGGGTATTCCAGCATGACAATGACCCAAAACACACGGCCAAGGCAACAAAGGAGTGGCTCAAGAAGAAGCACATTAAGGTCCTGAAGTGGCCTAGCCAGTCTCCAGACCTTAATCCCATAGAAAATCTGTGGAGGGAGCTGAAGGTTCGAGTTGCCAAACGTCAGCCTCGAAACCTTAATGACTTGGAGAAGATCTGCAAAGAGGAGTGGGACAAAATCCCTCCTGAGATGTGTGCAAACCTGGTGGCCAACTACAAGAAACGTCTGACCTCTGTGATTGCCAACAAGGGTTTTGCCACCAAGTACTAAGTCATGTTTTGCAGAGGGGTCAAATACTTATTTCCCTCATTAAAATGCAAATCAATTTATAACATTTTTGACATGCGTTTTTATTTTGTTGTTGTTATTCTGTCTCTCACCGTTCAAATAAACCTACCATTAAAATTATAGACTGATCATTTCATTGTCAGTGGGCAAACGTACAAAATTAGCAGGGGATCAAATACTTTTTTCCCTCACTGAACACTGCGTGTCTGTACTGACTTTCAGTATTAACTTTATGTCAGTATTCTCACGGTGTAGGAGCATTACGGTTTATAGGAATCCCCGGTGTAGTATAGTTCATGATAATCCCGGTATGGGTGCGGTACGGTTCATGGAAATCCCCAGTGCGGGTTCGGTATGGTTCACAGGAATCCCCGGTGTGATAGTGGTATGGTTCATAGGAATCCCCAGTGTGATAGTGGTACGGTTCACAGGAATCCCCGGTGTGATAGTGGTATGGTTCACAGGAATCCCCGGCGTGATAGTGGTATGGTTCACAGGATCCCCGGTGTGATAGTGGTACTGTTCACAGGAATCCCCGGTGTGATAGTGGTACTGTTCACAGGAATCCCCAGTGTTATAGTGGAACGGTTCACAGGAATCCCCGCTGTGAGAGTGATACAGTTCACAGAAATTCCCGGCGTGATAGTGGTATGGTTCATAGCAATCCCAGGTGTGATAGTGGTATGGTTCATAGGAATCCCCCATGTGATAGTGGTATGGTTCATGGGAATCCCTGGTGTGGGTTTGGTACTCACTCAAGTCTGTTGATTGAACATAATCCACGAGGTTCCCCACACTCTTCTCCATGACTCTCTGTAGGGAGTCCGGGACGTTGGAGGCGTCCGGCGAGAGGGACGTCAGCATCTTCATGTAGAGCTCTGAGAGACGACGAGAGTCATCAGATAACAACGCAACTTCAGGGACAGTATTTACATCTGTATGATGCGAGACATTACACAGGGTCATCTGTTTAAACCAGTGGTTCTTAACCTGGGTTGCACGCACCCCTTGGGGGTGTGAGATGGCCTTTCTGGAGGTGCAAGACATATACAGATTTTTTAAGAAGGTAAATCATCGAAACACTAATTAAGCATGGACACGTAAGTACAACTACTTTGCTTCATCAAACCTATGTATTTGTAGTGACACAAATAGGGTCACTGTACTGTAGCGCCAGCCACTAATTCTGGAGTGCCAATGAGCACCGGGAACCTCCGTAGGAGGCTTGAGGGACATGTGACCGGGAGCCGGATGCTCCTGACTTGATACAGCAGGTGGCGTGGCCGAGGGCGGAGTGAAGCTGCGGCAAGGGAAATAAAGGGGGAGCCCCGAGAGGGATCAAGGCTCGTTAGTGGGGATCAACTTGAGAAGTTGTTGCTCTTCGCTCGCCGTGAAGTCTTAGCTGGGGATCGTGGGTCAGGCAACGTAGCGAACAGTATAGCCACACCTAGCTATAGAACTCAGAGTGTTTAAGTTGGTTGTTTATTAAACGTGTTGCCTCCAAGTATAGTGTGTGCGCCTTTGTATTCCACACTACATATTTGTTATAAGAGATCGCCATCTCCTGCATTATTGTGGGGGTTGCAGTTACATATCATAGAGTCCACGTATTATTGATAGTAGGGATTCTATCTTGGGGAAAGGTGAAGGGGCAGATCCAGCAGGTAAGTGTCTGGAAAGTTCTCGAAGGTTCCAGAAGGGGCGTGGCCAGAGGTAGGGTTTAGCCTCCGAGGAGCGAATATAAGCAGGGGGTACAGCAACGTTAGGGGTCGGTGTTTGAAGATAGAAGAGGAGCTCCCCGCCACTGCTGCCCCACCATCTCCACCTGCCACGTGGCGGCTCGACCTCCAGCCGCTCAGCCCCTCGACGAGTCTTCGAGGCAGAAAACCACGTTCCGAACTCCGTTAGGCCTCTTTCAATTTAATTGTTTACCGATGGGATTGAATTGCTGCTCCTGCCACATTCCAGTGACTCTGGCTGGTCTCCAGTGGGACACTGCTTAATTTATCTGGACAATGTTATTGTGTTCAGCCGGTCGTTTGATGACCACCTTCTCCGGCTGCATGCTGTTTTTGAGCGGATGCACTCGGCAAATCTCAAGTTCAAGCCTAAAAAGTGTCATCTCTTTCAGACTTCTGTTCGATATTTGGGCCACATTGTGAGTGCGGACGGCATTTCTATCGATCCTACAAAAACGGCGTGTGTTCGTGACTGGCCGGTTCCCGAGAGTGTGGGAGATGTACGGAGCTTTGGTCGGCTTTGCCTCCTATTATCGCCGGTTCATCCGTCGGTTCGCTTCCATTGCGAATCCGTTGCATGCGCTCACGGCTAAGAATCAGCGTTTTCACTGGGGACCGGAGAAGAAGGCTGCATTCAATACCCTGCGGGATTGGTTGTCTGATGCGCCTACCCCGATTTTTGTCCCCCTTCATCCTTGCCACCGACACGGGCATCAGGGCTGTCCTGTCACAGATGAGGGGGGGCATCGAACGCGTCGTTGCGTATGGTAGTCGGGTGCTCTTGCCGGCAGAAACCCGCTATTGCATCACACGTCGGGAGTTGCTGGCGATCGTTCATTTTTGTGCGACTTTTTCGACCCTATTTATATGGCAGGAGGTTTGTTATCTACACTGATCATGCGGCTCTCCAATATTAATTGAAAATCGAGCAGCCGGGCGGTCAGTTGGCACGCTGGTTAGAGTGCTTGCAGGAATTTACATTTGATGTCACCTTCCGGAAGGGGGCTCATCACGCTAATGCTGAAACGTTGTCGCGGTTGTCACACGCGTCTCGCTGTGCTTGCCGCTCTGGTACAAACCGCTGTACTCCCTATGACGAGTCTCGCCCCTTGGTCATGTCCGCAGTTGAGACGCTTCCGGACAAAACGGGGGTTCCTCCTGCCGATTGTGTGTTGCGCCTCCCACGTTCGGTGTGGTTGCACAAACAATTTTCAGATGACTCTTTGACCTCCTTGCAACAACTGCCCGTACCGTCCGCAGGTGATTTCTTATTCTTTCCAGGCAGGTCGATTTTTGGTTCACGAGGGTTTGTTGATGTGGCAGGATGACATGTCGCACCGGCTTCAATTGGTTGTGCCAGATTCTTTCCGTGCAGCTTTGATCCACACATTGCATAGTGAGCACCTTTTCCATCTTGGCGTTCAGAAAACGTTGCTCACCCTGCAGAGGGATTATTATTGGCCTGGTATGACGTCTGACGTCACTAGTGCACTTTGATCGTGCACCGAGTGTGCTTGGGGGAAATCGCCCCGGCAGCGTTATATTCCGCCCTTACAATCAATTACGGCCCTTACAATCAATTTCGGTCACGCGCATTAATGACTTGGTTGCCTTGGATGTGTTGGGTCCATTCCCTGTCACACCTCACGGGAATACATTTATTCTCGTTGGCGTCGAATATTTTTCTCATTGGCCTGTTGCTTGGCCGCTGCCAGATCAATTGGCTTTATCCGTCGTTGACGCTTTTGTAAATGGCTACGTGATGGATAAAGGGGCGCTGGAAACGTTGCTCACCGATCAGGGTAGAAACTTTTCTTCCAAGTTTTTGCGTGACGTTTGCATTTCCTTGGGGACCAGGAAGATTAGTACGTCTCCCTACCATCCTCAGACAGACGGTATGGTTGAGCGATTGAATCGTACTTTGTCTACCATGCTGTGCCAAACGGTCAATGAGAGGCAGCTTATTCTTAGGTTTTTTCAGTAAAGTCACGTAGATAACTTTACCAAAAAAACCTAAGAATATGAATCTTGCAGTCACGAAAGTTTCAAATCTAGAAAGAGAGGCAGCTTGACTGGGATTTGCAGATACCCAGTGTCCTCTCTGCTTACCGGATGGCGCCACATGCTTCCACGGGGTACTCACCGTTCTTCCTAATGTACGGCAGGGAGAATGTGCCGCCCGTTGATGTTCAATTGGGTTCCCTGGTTATGCCTCCTAAGACGACTCTTCCCGACCATGTCCAAGAGTCCCTTAGAAGGGTTTCTGAGGCGCGGGAGGCTGCCAGGTTGAATACCTCCAGGACCCAGGCACGAAATGACCGTTGTGCGCGGAGGTCCAAAGGTGACATGCCATGGTCTGTTGGGGATGAGGCATGGCTTCATTGCCCGCATTGCAATCGCTGTGCCGTGTAGTGAGGAGCAGCACCCACCTGCACCACCCTCCTTGTGGAAGGTTCTTATGAGGGTGAGTTTCTCCTCCATGTTGTATACATCAAAGATGCCATCAATCCTCTGCAGGGTTGGGATGGTGGAATTGTCAAATCTGGAAAACAAGGGGTATGGTTGAAGATTGGAGTTAATTTGTTTTTTAAATCTATGAACATGCTGACATATAAATGTAAATGATAAAAAAAAGTCCTAAATGTTTATGCAGAATGTTATATATTTGTTTGACATATTTGTAGATCGATGTGTTCGCTCATTAACTGTTAGATCTGCCCACCAGTTAAGGGAATGTTCAATTAAAGCATCTCTAGCGACACTGCAATACAAAATGTATGTAAAGAGCAATACAATACTTAAAATTGTAATGTTTTGTCATGACTAGAAAGAGTTATGTTTATTATTATCATTCCTCTCTGCCCAGGAGAGCCTCACTGACTCTCATGACTACTGTTAACAGTAGAGGGCGATGATTGCTGTAAATTTGAATTGAGTAATTTGTGCGTACATTACTGTACTATCATTGTTTCAAATTTAGCAAAGTTAGACCATGACGCTGGCACACAGCAGCCTGCTCTTGTGAATGATGCCACGGGATCTTTACCTTTAACCATGTGTAGTGTAGTAGAACGACACTACTGTGTTGGCTCGGTATGGGGGCTGTAGGTGGGTGTCACGGAGGTCGTGTTAGGCCGTGACACTGTGCGTGAACCCAACAGGACACGTGACCGGATAACGGGGGGCCAGGGGCCCCAGGGGGGTCACGTGGTTGGGGACTCGGTCCTTCCCAAAGGTTCGGGAAGGGGGGCGTGGCCTGGGGCAGAGCCGGCCACGCTGGAGTGGTTATAAGCGGGGTGTGGATGGAGAGCTGGGCTGTTCTCGGCTGTTCTGCTGTCAAGTCTGGGATGAAGCCACCATCTACGATCCTCGGTCTCAGGTCCAGTAATGTAGTATCCCCGTGTGTTAGCTATTTTAGGAACAGTGGTTACCACCCTATGTCGTTATCCTGTAAATGTTAAGAGTTACCCATTGTGTTTAGCTAATAAATAGTGTTGCCTCCAGAGTTCGAGTGTGCGCCTGAATTTAACCCACTACACATACAATGAGGGCGTCTGTACGGTGAATGCGCCGTGGTAATAACCGGTGTGGGCGCTGAAGTAGAAACTACGAGGAGCCCTCCTCACCCAGCGTCACCCGGAACACGCGGCTGGCAGTCGCCTGCACTGCTCAGATCAGGAACCCCCCCCCCCGCTCTCCATTCTCCCTGCAAATTCCTCTCTTCTCTCTCTTACCTCTCTCCGCCGGGCGATGGAGGCTATGCATGTGGCCTGTAATCCAGCACTATGGAGGCAAGGGTTGGTGGAGTGCACAAATGTTGTGAACATTTCCTTCTTGTGTGTCGAGGTGGCATACAATGGCTTGTCAGGAGATGTCAGTACAACACGTGGACTAATTAACATCCGTTTCCATCTGTATGGTGATTGTTGGACTCCATTGATCATAAATTGGCTGAAAACATCTTAACATAAACATTCCCTGTGAATCCCTTCCATCGCTCTCTTTTTGTCACTTCTACCTGTGTTTATTCCATGGCCTCAATTCTCCATGCCTCCATAACACTGCCAGCATCCCAATGCCTTCCCCGTGTCTTGCACTGTGTTGTTCTACACGTATCCGTGTCTCGATTTCCCCTTGTCCCTGCCCATATCTCTCAAAGTCCCTGTATCTCTAATGTCCACACTTCTCTTTCTGTGTCTATTGTATGTCCTCTGTGTATCCCCCGGTGTCACTGCACCTCTCCTAGGTCTCTCCACGTCCCCTGCCTCGGCCTTTGCACTGAGAGAAGTTGTTTGGGATTCAAGTATCAGCTGCAATCCTCACAAACCACTGAATCATGCTAATATCGCCTCCTTGTCTTTAGTTAAAATGTAGAGCAGCAGAGAACCCCGTTGCGGGTGAGGAGACGTCTCTCACCTGGAAAGCTTCTTCAGGTCGTCCAGTAGAATCCGCACCTGCTCCGTCTTCTTCTTGAATCTCTCGTCTGTCACAGCAGCAGCACAACCCGGATTACTGGGGTCATGTTCGAATCCATTGACTCATGTTTCCTGGCTTCCAGGAGCATGGTGGAAATCCCACATTCCCATGGCAGATGCCATACTCTCTGCAGCATAACTTGCTTCCAAATAAACAGAACTCATTTTGCGAACAGAGAGTGGGCTGAGTCGTCCCTTAATGAGGATTTAACTTATACCCTTTTGACGGTGAGTGGCGTTCTATACCACAGCACCAACTTCCAACCCCCATGCCGGAGCTGAGGGTCCTAGCCAGGCTCCAGCTACAAGACTCGAGGTGTTCAGATCAGGGCCCTGACAGCTCAACACGACAGTCGCTGCTGTAATGGGAAAGTGGAGCGGAGCCGCTCTGCGGCGCCCCCCACAGCCCCACGCAGTACGGGACGCGCGCACTATGTGTGCCACCGCCACGCACTGCGCCGAGACGCGGGAGCTGCAGGAGAGTGGTGCGAGCGCAACCCCCCCTGAGCCTGCGAGCAGTGCGCCCCGCACGGAGAGGGTGAGAACTCCACCCACAGTGGGACGCGTGGCGCTGCTCTGGAGGTCCTGTGAGTGGAAGGGCGGGTTGTGAGCGCCACACCGAGCCCAGCGCCGAGGGAGCTGTGAGGGGCGCTCAGCGTCTGTCACGCCGCCCGGCAATGCCTGTGGATGGTGACTCGGCGTACGTGTGGCTACCACGGTCACAGACGTGGCATGCAGGGTCCCGCATTCTAGTGAACAGTGGCTCAAACATTTGTACATATTGAGCATAACTACATTTAGTTTTAAAGTTACATGATATGTGATGTGATATATTTATATTTACATGAGTGGTGCCAGTGCTTCTCGTACAGAAGGACATGTCAGTGTCGAGGTTTGTAGCGTAAGGCCATGCATGTGTAATAAAGGTCGTGGAAGCGACTTCTGGAATCCGGTCTTTATTTTCTTTACAACACTCCTTCACGCTGCTGACAGACAGCGAGAGATGGATAGAGAGAGAGAGATGCGCGGCCACGTGGCAGCCTGGACCCCCGCTCCCGCGTGGCCTCTCTGTTCGTTTCAGTTCTGACCACGTGTCGTTCGTCTCCACCCCTATTTAATACCCGGGTCACGTGATACCTTACCACTAATCCTGGTTAACCTCTATGGAATCTTCCAGACTCCATCGTAGGCTCCCGGGACCACGCCCCTGACTCGTCTCCCCATTGGCTGTGGCTAAAGCCAGCAGAACAAATCCTCTACTTACAGGTGTCACCTTCCTATTACGTCAGGGCCACGCACCGAGGCTTCCCCCCATTGGCTATGGGCCAGGATCGGCAGAGCCAATCATCGTAACGAGTTATAATCCGTCAGCGACCCGGATATATCCTCACATTACACATGTACACAGGGCCATGCCCCACAAAGATGCCACGCATAAACAGGGCCGTGTGTGGAAGCCACGTGAGCTCAGGGCTGTGTGCTCAGGCCATACGTGTACACATAGCCCTGCACACTCATGCTGTAGGTTTACACGTTGCGTCTAGAGGATAGAGCTATGGGGCTGTGGTGAGGAGGCTGAGCTATGTGTTCCTGTGACCCCATGACCCAGGTGCTGAGGTCAGGGCTCGTGTGGCCCTGGGTCCCAGCTCCTGTACGAACCTGTAGCCATGACTCCACGTGCTCAGTTCACAGCGTCACCTTCAACAGTGGAACCGCTCCCTCCTCACGGCGCTGTGGGAACAGAGAGGGAGATCAGTGAGGGAGGAACAGCTGTGAGAACAGAGAGGGGTCTCAGTGAGAGTGTTGGAACAGGAGTGTGAGCATTTCCTCATAATGGTGATGAATATAATTAAAGTCACCGTGAGTGGTTTTATGCATCGCAGGAAGTTGTGGGTCATGATCCTCGACAATGGCGTGTCATTAGATTCCTGAAGTGTCGCTGGCAAATCTGGCTTTTTGGTTGACATAAAGAAGCATCTTAATGCACTGAATGTTAATCTTCAAGGAAAAGATGCAGTGGTGAGCCAGCTATACGCTCACATCAAGGCCTTTGGAACCAAACTGCAACTTTTCCAAAGACACTTGTCTCAAACAGAGCCCTGCACCGCGCACTTCCCAGCTTTGAAAGAGGTCATTGACAGTTTCCCACAGGACAACATCGTTGCGCAAATGAAGAGTTATGCAACAACTATCGCATCTCTTTCTGTAGAATTTAACAAACGCTTTCGGGACTTTGCAGTTATTGAAAGGACATGTTGCTTTTTTCTTCTCCCTTCTCCGTGGACCCTGATGATGCTCCTCCACAGCTGCAGCTGGAGCTCATTGAGCTGCAGTGTGATGATGAGTGCCGCGGAAAACACCAGCAGTGTTCTCTTGTTGACTTTTACTGGCAGCTGGACAAAAGTAGATTTCCAGAAATGCGGTCATTCGCTAAGAAAATGCTGAGTTTATTCGGCTCCACATATTTGTGTGAGCAAACATTCTGTCATGAACTTAAACAAGAACCGATTGAGGTCAAGGATGAGTGAGTGACCAGAGGCGTAGCTAGGGGGGGCAGGGCGCCAAGGTAAAGGGGCGCTAAAATGAGGCTTACAACGTTACATTATAACTTATTGCGACGGGCGCGGCAGCCTGAAACTACTGCACAAATCTACACCTCAACCTAAAAGTTTATATATCCCGCCACACACAGCCTACATGTCATGTAATTACATTTTGGTACGCGCGCCTATTAAGAACTTACATGGAAGAACGTCCCAAACAACAGACAGGCGCAGTCTTTCAGCCTTAGTCACTGGCCTGTTTTTTGGTGGCAGAAACTACGACGGCCTATGTTTAGTTCTTATTAGTGACACCACGCTCCAGGCGGCTGCAGCAGCCGGAGCAGCCCACGCACGTTCAATTACATCAGCATGGTTTAAACACCGACTAGCGAACGGAGAGGAAGTGAATCGTTCGTGGCTATTATATTCACCAATCAATAAAGCTGCTTACTGTTTTTGTTGTCTATTATTTACATCATCGAGTTCAAACTCACGAGCTTCGTTTGAGTCAACAAACGGTTTCAACAAGTGGAGAAAGCCAGAAAAACGAAATTCTCATGAAAACAATCCTAGCCATCGCACAGCTTTTACTGCATGGAAGGAAGCCGAACGAAGAATAATTGATGGTACTGGAATTGACGCAGTGGTTCAAGCTCAGATTCATTTGGAAAAACAACGTTGGCGAGATATATTGCAAAGAATACTCACCTGTAATAAGTTTCTGGTTTCACAAAATTTGGCACTACGTGGCCATGAAGAAAATTTGAATGCGGATGAGGATAAAAATGTTGGAAAAATTATCGCGCTAATCAAACTCGTTGCGCAGTATGACCCATTGTTAGCAAAACACGTACAGCACGGAGGAGAAAATCCGGGATCAGTTTCTTATTTGTCACCGGAAATCCAGAATGAATTTATCCACATAGTTGCGTCGACTATAAAGAACCAATTGTTGAGTGATATCAGGAAAAACAAGTACTACAGTATCTTACTTGACTCAACTCCTGATCTAGAACATCGGGAACAGCTTTCTCAGGTCATAAGATTTGTGGATTTTCAAACTAAAAAAGTAACTATCAAATATTTTTTTTTAGGTTATATCGATATACATGCAAAAGATGCAGCAAGCCTAGAAAGAGTCATCGTCGAAAGACTGAAATCTGACAACATACCTCTAGCCGACTGTCGGGCACAATGTTATGACAATGCTGCTGTGATGACTGGGCATATATCCGGCCTTCAACAACGAATATGTGACAAAAATCATAGAGCATTGTTTGTCAACTGTGACAACCACAGCTTAAACTTAGCAGGAGTACACTCAGCTAAACAGGATCCACATTTCGTCACATTTTTGGAACAGTTGAAAGTATATATTTGTTTTTCTCTCGTTCAACAATTCGTTGGGAAGAGTTAAAAAAAGCTGTGCCCATCACAGTAAAGCAGGAGTCTGAAACATGCTGGAGTGCACGATCAGAAGCTGTTAAAGCTATCTATGAAGGACTGGATGAACTAGTAGGGCTGCTAGACAAATTATCGGAGGACGTAACTATGACGCCTGAAACCAGAAGCGATGCAGAACAGTTACAGGCATGCGTATTAAATTTTAACTTCATAGTTTTATTACATTTCTAGAATGTCATTCTTGGAAAAATGTATCCTGTTCAGAAGCGCTTACAGGAATTTTTGGAAAACGGGCATAGATACAACAGGATCCTACTATGAGCTTCAAGGAAGCAGCAACTGATCTTGAATCTTTGGAGCATGAATTTGTCAAGCTTCGTGATGATTTGAGCCAAGTTGCTGTAGAAAACGCCAAAACAAGATGCACAGCCTGGAGGATAGATGTGGACAGAAGAAGATGCCAGGAGAACTGGCAAGAGATGCAGGACTTTCAGCAGAAGAAGAAATTGTGCGCGTTATGAAGAGCGTACTTTATCGACTTCAACAGGAGATGTCAACACGGTTTTTACGACTAAAAGACCTGAACACAAAATATGGATTTCTGCTGGACGTCAAAACTCTTCTATCCGACACAGATGTCGATGCAATTCGCCGAAATTGCAGATTTTGGAAATTTCTATGACACCGACATCAATGGCCACGAACTTTTCACAGAAATTGGAGATTGCAAAATGCTGAAGTTCTACCAGAAACTCCTTTGGATCTTCTTAGTTTTATTGTGTTTTATGGAGACGACATATTTCCGAATTTGCGAATTTCACTGCAAATGTTATTAACAATAGCAGTTTCAATTGCAAGCTGTGAGCGGTCGTTCAGCAAATTGAAACTTATTTTGTCGTATTTGCGTGCTTCAATGGGACAAGATCGTCTCAGCGATCTTGCTCTTCTTAGCGTTGAAAGAGAAACATTGGAAAAAACAGGTTTTGATTACGTGATTGCCCAGTTTGCGACAGTGAAATCAAGAAAAATTAATCTTTTGTAGACTCTGTCAACCAGTCTACGACAGTGACTGAGTGAGCCATGTAATATAATTTCTATAAATTTGCTTCTTTAAATACAATGTTTCATTAAAATTCAAATTGTTATTCCTTATTCGATGTAGTAGGAAAATGTGATTAAACGGGGGGGGGCGGGGGGGGGGGCGCCAATTTTATAGTTCGTCCCCGGGCGCAAAATATCCTAGCTACGCCTCTGTGAGTGACTACCACTTGCGTGACATTTTACGCATCTCAACCACTGCCCTCAAGCCAGACCTGGTCTCTTTACTGAAATCTAGATCTCAGTATCACCCTTTTCATTAGTGTCAGCAAGTTATCTGTTCCTTGATCAATCTGAAATTGAGTGTTTTGAACGGTAACATCTGTCACTATTAACAGGGAAAAGCCTAAAGCACACTAATGCACTTGGACTTATGGCACTTGTTTTATTAAACTCTTGAATAAGATTTGGTTATAACTGTTGATGTTTTGTACCTGCAGATGTGACACAAACTATTTCTTTCTGAAAGATCTTGTAAAAGACAAGGGCAAAATTAACTTGTTTTAAAGTTTAATGATAACAGACCACTTTGCATTACTTATAACTCCTGTTTAAAATGTTCATGAGGCAAGGATATTTAACTCATGGAAATTGTAGGTATTCTATACAGTTTGTTCAATGTTATCTGACTGAATGAAAGGCAGAATTGTGTTTTTAGAGTTGTTCACGTCTGCCTGAGTGGCTTATATTTGGTTACATTGTCATTTGAAAAATAAAGGTAATTGTGACAAAAAATGTTTTTATAACAGTGTATTTTCATGTAACTTTTGTGGTAAAAAAAATGTCAGAAGGAACTATTGGCCCCCGGGTATCTTCACTTTATCAAATTTGGCCCTCTTTGCAAAAAGTTTGGACACCCCAGGTTTACACCGATTCACTCGCGAATATGCGAAACTCGTGAATCCAGAATTCGCGCAGAGCGAGGGTTTATTGTACTCTTACATACTTTATGATTATTAACAGTAAACTCAAGTGATTTCCTGCTCAACTGAGCATTGACGTGGTTCTTATCTCCTGTTTACAACCCTGAGTCAGTGATGGAAATTCCGCATTGGTATGGATGGGGCCGAGCCTGTCCCCACCAAGTGGAGCTCACGCACCCCGAGGGCGCCGCTGCCGCTTCCGTTCCCCACTATCTCGGCCTCGCTGTGCGCTGCGTTGCACCGCTAGTCGAGTAGATAACCATGTGTTCAATAAACCCTCGGAGCCAGGATGACCGTCCAACTCCGATCGTCATTTATTGATTGTAACAGGTAAAACTGGTGAGAAAACACAGATACAGCATTTGTTATAATTCGGAAACACCCACACAATGAACACCACAGCATCAGAACATTGTCTCAGATAACAATAGATCCTGGAAGGACCAGGCCCCCACATTACCCCTGAACAACTAGACAAAGGCACAAGCTGATGCGTTGCATACAGGCACAGTGTATTCATCCCACTGCACCCCAAATGTACAGCATTACACTTAACACTAAACTGTGGATGAGATACTTCGTCATCACTCTCAGGATCGCAACATAGGCACAAGTCTGACTCGACCTACTAAATCACAAGTAACATCCACAATAAGGAAAGTCACAGGCTTCGTTACTAACTAGGCCTCGTATTTACTACAACAACTTAACGGCACCATAAAGGCATTTACATTGCTATAACGGTCATTCCAACATTACAACAGCATTTCCAATATTAGAGGAATATAAACAACTTACAGATAATGCTTCTTAAGCTCCCACAATGGACAAGTGCGGCCGTGGTCTCACTGAGATGCGATGCGTGCCGCCATCTTGACTTATCTGTGTAATGGCTGATGCCTGCGTCGTACAGTGGAAATCTGACATCGTCACTTCCTGGTCACGTGACCAACATTAGCATAAAAAAACAGGAACTTCCTGTTAACGTACGCTCCCCATCTGCCGTGAGGCAAGACACTCCCCGTCTGGTATCTAGGAGATACCACCATTTATTTCCTATCTCATAAACAAGTGTATAACAACTTCAACGGGTCGACTTATTTGTCCATATCTTTGCGAGAGAGAAGTAGTACTATCTCGACTATGGGCCTGATAAAAGTTCTTGCGACACCTTGCTTCGCAATCATAACCTCGACCTTTCGAACTTTTCCATCGGCACTTGGAATCGACTTGAGGATGCGGCCCATTGGCCACTCATTCCGTTTGGCTTGGTTGTCCTTCAGTAGGACGAGGTCGCCTTCTTGGATGTCTGGTCTATTAGACTGCCACTTGTTGCGCACTTGGAGTGTCGTAAGGTACTCGTTTTTCCAGCGACGCCAGAACGTGTTCGCGAAGCTCTGCACTTGTCTCCATTGACGTCTGTAGAGGTCTGCAGTGCTGGCCTCCTCGGTAGGTGCTGTGAGCACATCTGTCTTCTGGGTAAGAAGTGTAGCAGGAGTCAAGATGAATGGTGACTCCGGGTCGGTTGAGACGGGGATCAGGGGTCTTGAGTTAATTATGGCTGAGACCTCGGCCATGAGAGTGGTCAAGACCTCGTGAGAGAGCCGTGTGGACCCGACATCACATAGCATGGAGTCGAGAATGCGTCGAGCAATCCCGATCATGCATTCCCAGGCTCCACCCATGTGCGAAGAGTGGGGAGGATTGAAGATCCATGTGCAGCCTTGGTCACTAAGGTATTTCCTGACAGAATAATCTTCGACATTCTCCGTATTGATCTTAAGCTCTTTACATGCTCCTATGAAATTGGTTCCACAATCAGAACAGAGTTGCTTGGCTGGCCCTCTGATGGCGAAGAACCTCCGGAGTGCATTTAAAAAGCTCGAAGAGTCCATGGACTCGATGACTTCGATGTGCACTGCTCGTGTACTCATACAGGTGAACAGCACTGCCCAACGTTTGCTGTTCGCGAGCCCTCCTCTGGTGCGGCGGGAGATGACTGTCCACGGTCCGAACACGTCGATCCCTACAGAGGTGAAGGGAGGTTCCACACTGAGTCGATCGGCTGGGAGGTCTGCCATTTTCTGTTCTTCCTGTTTTCCACGTAGCTTGCGACACCGGATACACTTGTGGATTGTGCTGGCGATGCACCTCTTTGCTCCAACGATCCACAGCCCTGCAGATCGGATTGCTCCTTCTGTGAAGTGCCGACCTTGGTGCTTGACCTTCTCGTGGTAGTGGCGCACGAGTAAGATTGCGATGTGGCTCTGGCTTGGGATTATGAGGGGGTTTCGTTCATTCTCATCTAATTTTGCATTCCCTAGCCGACCACCGATCCTGAGCAAGTCGTCTTTGTCCATCCCGGGGTTTAGCTTCCTGAGGGTGCTGACCCTAGGAAGGTCTTCTCCCTTGTTGATGGCCTTGATCTCACTTGCATAAGCTGCCTGTTGCACACAGCGGAAGATTGATTTCCTTGCTCTGGAAAGCTCGTCTTCAGTGCGTGGCACTGTGCAGTAATGCCATCCATTGCAGCTACCAGTGGTGCCTCTCATCGGGCGATGGAAGCAGTCTGCGATATGCGTTAAATGTGCTATCGCTCGCACGAGCGTCGTCCATTTCGAGAAATGTTCAAAATGGTGTGGACTCAGTGGACTTCTTGGTCGCACATTTGTTACGAAAGTTGTCACTTGAGGACGAATCTCCTTGTCGGACTCGGGCTCTATGAGTCCAAAGGTCTCCTTGGTAGTACATGGGCCACCGTCACGTCGTAACAGGAACGCTGGACCCGTCAGCCAGATGGTTTGATTCAGCAGAGATGCAGGGACGGACCTAGTTGCGAGATCTGCTGGATTCTGGTCAGTTGGAACGTAATTCCATTGCTCCGGCTGCGTCGATCTCCTGATGCGCTCCACCCGGTTGCTGATGTAGGTGTAGAACCTTCTGGTTTGGTTGTTTATGTAGCCTAGTACGACTTTACTGTCCGTGTAGAACTTGACCGCATCCAGTTTGACGTCAAATTCGTCTAAGATCAGTTCCGCCACCTCTGTAGCAAGAACGGCTCCGCACAGCTCGAGCCTTGGGATGGTATGTTCCGGTTGTGGGGCCAGTTTGGCTTTGCCCAATATGAACCCAACATGCTGGATCCCTTCTGCGCTTGTGGTTTTTAGGTAAGCTACGGCTGCTACGGCCATCATAGAAGCATCTGCAAACACATGTAACTCCTTCCGTTGGGTTACGGAAAGGGATGTGGGCGTGTAGGAACGAGGAATCTGCAGCTGCTCAAGTGCCTGTAAGGAATTTCTCCAAGTTTCCCATTCTTGTCGCCGTTCCTCTGGCAACGGGCTATCCCAGTCTTGTGTATCAGCACAAAGGTCTCTGAGTATCCAACGGCCTTGAATGGTAACCGGCGCTACAAATCCCAATGGATCGTACAGGCTGTTTACCATTGACAAGATGCCTCGTCGCGTGTAAGGTTTCTCTCCAATTGATACTCGGAACGTGAACGTATCCGCTTTCAGGTCCCAACTCAGTCCAAGGCTGCGTTGGATTGGTGGTGTGTCGACGTTAAGGTCCAAGTCTTTCAAGTCTTTTGAACGATCGTCGGAAGGAAACGCTTTTATCACCTCTGCGCTGCTGGACGCTATTTTGTGAAGTCTCAGGTTAGCAGTTGCTAACATTCCTTGCGTCCTTTGGAGCAGATCGATGGCTTCTGAGGCTGTGGGCATTGATTTAAGTGCATCGTCAACGTAGAAATCTCGCTCTACAAATCGCTTGGCGTCTTTCCCATATTCCCCTTCTCCTGCCTGCGCGGTCCTCCTCAGTCCATAGGTGGCTACCGCTGGGGATGGGCTGTTGCCAAAGACATGCACCTTCATTCTGTATTCAACAATTCGATCATCGACGTTATTATTGCGGTACCACAGAAACCTGAGGTAATTTCTGTCATCTTCTCGGACAATGAAACAGTGGAACATTTGTTGAATGTCGGCGGTTACGGCGATTGACTCCTTTCTGAAACGGATGAGTAACCCTAGGAGACTGTTGTTCAAGTCAGGTCCAGTGAGCATTACGTTGTTCAAGGAAATGCCATTAAATTGAGCACTGGAATCGAACACCACTCTGATCTGATCCGGCTTCTTTGGGTGATACACGCCAAAGATTGGTAAGTACCAGCATTCCTGTCCTTCTTCTAGAGGAGGGGCTGCTTCAGCGTGACCACTGTCAAATATGTTTTTCATGAAGGATACAAAATGTTTCTTCATCTCTGGTTTCTTGTCCAAGGTGCGGCGGAATGAGTTGAGCCGTGAGAGGGCTTGCTCTCTATTGTTGGGTAGCCGGCATCTGGGATTACGAAATGGCAGAGGGGCAACCCAACTGTTTGACTCATCTTGGAAGAACTCTCTGTCCATTATTTTCAAGAATTCTTTATCCTCTAGCGATGGAGCAGGTTTGTCATCGTCCTTCGTTGTCACGGACACCGTATGTCCAACATCATCTTTCAGCATAGAGGTTCCTTCGTCGGCCTGCATGGTACAGCCTTGACTTCTCTCGCCGAGTTTTTCTTTCAGCGTGAAGTGGTTGGGGCACGGTTTGAAGAGCGACGTGCGTCCATTCATGAGCACACTCGTTCTGAATGTGCTAATGTGGTCTGGTTTGTGGATCCCATCGAGACAAACGTCACCCACGATGACCCATCCTAGATCGAGTCTCTGGGCGTAGGGAGCGTCGTGAGGTCCATTGCGTTGGTCGCGAACCTTGTGGACTCTCAGCATGTCCCTGCCGAGCAGAAGTAAAATCTGTGCCGCGTGATCCAATGGCGGGATGAACTCTGCTATGGGTTTCAGGTGTGGGTGGTGACGTGCAACTTCGGGCGTGGGAATCTCACTCCTGTCGTCCGGTATCTCATTGCACTCTGTCACCGTAGGAAGGGCTAGCTTCATGGTGCTATCTATGGTTTCCACCATGAGGCCGCTCGCTCTTCTTCCCACTGTCTCCATCAGTCCTGAGCATGTTCTGAGCGTGTATGGAAAGGAATTCCCACCTACACTTAGCTGATCAAAGAACTCTGACCTTGCCAAAGACCTGTTGCTCTGGTCGTCCATTATGGCGTACATCCTTACTGCCCTTTCAGGATGTTCTTTGGGATAGACTCGGACGAGGCATATCTTTGAGCAAGATCTTCCTTTGAAGCCTTCTCCACAGACTTCTGTGCATTTGGTTGTGATTGACGAAGTGAGTGCGGCGGTCTCGCCTTGCTCCCCGCCGTGCTCTGCTTCGGGATCGGAAGCCTTAGTGCTACTGGGTTTCGAGTAAAATGTGTGCAGAGCAGTTGCGTGTTTGTCGCTGCCACATTCCTCGCACTTGATATCTGCCTTGCAATTCCTTGCAAGGTGGTTTGTAGAAGCACAGCATTTGAAGCACACTCCAAATTCTTTCAGCATGTTCTTCCGCTCTTCCAATGGCTTCCTCCTGAACTCACGGCATTTCTGGAGGGAGTGAGGTTTATCATGCAATGGGCATTGCTTCTCTGGATCCTCTATCTTTTTCTTTGTGGTGGTTGCCTGGACAGAGTTTGCGAATGTCGTAGGAGAGACCTCAGTCTTGTGTACGGAAATTGGCACTCTCGCTGTTCCTCGTTTCGCCATTGCTCTTTCCATTTTTGGGAGATCTGGACTGGAAATCCCCGTGGTGCCAAACATGAAACTCGGGTCATTTCTAGTCTTAGCCAGGTTGCGGATAAACTTTGAGAAAAAAGAGAATGGGGGGAATGCAACCTGATGCTCTGACTTGTATCTTGAACCCGCTGTTCTCCATTTTTCCTGCACGTCAAATGGCAATTTCTCTACGATGGGGTTCACGCCATGGTAGGTATTCAAGAAAATGAGACCTGGTAAGTAGGGATCAGCCTGGGCTGATTCAAGCTCCATCAAAAGATCTCCAAGCTCCCGTAACCTTTTATTGTCTCGACCAGAGATTTTTGGAAAGTTCTGCAACTTCTTGAAGAGAGCCTTCTCAATGGTTTCTGGGCTACCATAGCACTCCTCGAGCCTCTCCCACACCGCATTCAGGCTTGAGGCGGGGTCGTCAATGTTTGCTGACCGGATCCTCTTTGCGTACTCTGCAGATTCATTTCCTAACAATTTCACCAACAGGTCGAGTTCTTCACTTGCAGAGATGTCTGCATTTCGTATTGCATTCCTGAAGGTAGATCTCCAGGCTCGATAGTTCTCAGAGTGGTCATCAAACTTAACGAGTCCTGTGTTGATTAGTTCGCGGTGAGCCAGGTACCTAGCAAAGTCCCCTAGTCCTGCTGATCCAGAGTGTGTCCATATTGGCGCTTGTGAGGTGCTATTATTTGCTGCATTGCCTTGCATGCCGTCATTTGCGATGGCGTTGGACTGTGGGCCCAAAGGGTTTCGATCACGTTGGTTGGATCCCCTTATGTGACTGTCTGGAATGTGGGTCTGACTTGGTGCATCCACGTCTGACCCCACGTGCGCGACGCTGAGTTGGCGACTAACTGCTAGGGCGGGATATGCATTTCCACCATTCCTGTAGACAGCATTCATGTTCATTTGGTGTGGAGATGGCGATGCCTGAACGTCCACCCTTTGTTCAGTATGGTTTGGTGGAGGAGCATTGATGCATTGTTCAGACCAGTCCAAAATATTTTTTCTGGTGAGTTGATCACGGTCCTTGACAGGTATCTGCGTGCCAAACTCACTCCAATTCTCTTCCTTATCCAGGTTGGCTGCTGCTTCGAGCACCTCTGCCTGGGCCCTTGCAGCAGCTGCTTCCCTTTTGAGTTGTAGGGTGCTTAACTTAGCATCCAGCTCAATTTTCTTCCGTGTGGCAGTAGCTGCTAATGTACTCTCTTCTTCTTGTATGCGAGCCTTTTTAATTAGCATGGCTTCCTCTTCAGCCATGTAGGCAATACGGGCGTTTGCTGCTTCTGCTGCTGCGCGTGCCTGAGCTGCTGCCATACTAGTAGATGATGTCTTTGAGTGTGCTGAGGCTTTAGATCTTGTGGTGGACCTGGATGAGACGGAGTGCTGAGATCCTGTCTCTCTTAAGCCATCCACACGGTCCATTGCATCTTGTATCACTGCCTGCACATTATCATCGAGCAGTTCAAGGAAGTGCTCTTGTCTGCGCACTCCCTCAGTGCCCTCATTTGTTTTCACCTTCATCAGGAGGGAGATGTATCTATTTGCCAGGAGCTTGTAGCTTGAGCTGCTCACATTCACTCGCTGGATGGCCCGCTGAATTGAGGCCACTGTGTCTGAGGCATTTGAAGCTTCAGATAAATCTGCTTCAACCCGGTTCCATGCCTGTTGTATCCTGGCATCCAGGTCCTGTTTCTCAGCCTCATAGCTTTCCAAGGCCCGTTGCGTCAACCTGACCTCCCTCTGGGGCCTTGAACTCCCTTGGTCCTCTTGAGGCAGGATGGGAGGTCCTGGATTGCTTAAATCATCTTCTTCAGCATCTCTCCCTGCTGAACTGTGGCTGTCCATGCTGCGATGCTTGCAACACGATTTTAATGTAGACTCGTTGCAGAGTTCCTTGCTTGCTGCAGGCTGACTGCTTGAGAGCTGGTTGCTTGCTGCAGGCTGACTAATTGAGAGCTGGTTGCTTGCTGCAGGCTGACTGCTTGAGAGCTGGTTGCTTGCTGCAGGCTGACTGCTTGAGAGCTGGTTGCTTGCTGCAGGCTGACTGCTTGAGAGCTCTTTTCTTGCTGCAGGCTGACTGCTTGAGAGCTGGCTGCAGGGCTGGTTGAAAGCTTCAAGAAGACTATCTTTTTACTATCTCGGCCTCGCTGTGCGCTGCGTTGCACCGCTAGTCGAGTAGATAACCATGTGTTCAATAAACCCTCGGAGCCAGGATGACCGTCCAACTCCGATCGTCATTTATTGATTGTAACAGGTAAAACTGGTGAGAAAACACAGATACAGCATTTGTTATAATTCGGAAACACCCACACAATGAACACCACAGCATCAGAACATTGTCTCAGATAACAATAGATCCTGGAAGGACCAGGCCCCCACATTACCCCTGAACAACTAGACAAAGGCACAAGCTGATGCGTTGCATACAGGCACAGTGTATTCATCCCACTGCACCGCAAATGTACAGCATTACACTTAACACTAAACTGTGGATGAGATACTTCGTCATCACTCTCAGGATCGCAACATAGGCACAAGTCTGACTCGACCTACTAAATCACAAGTAACATCCACAATAAGGAAAGTCACAGGCTTCGTTCCTAACTAGGCCTCGTATTTACTACAACAACTTAACGGCACCATAAAGGCATTTACATTGCTATAACGGTCATTCCAACATTACAACAGCATTTCCAATATTAGAGAAATATAAACAACTTACAGATAATGCTTCTTAAGCTCCCACAATGGACAAGTGCGGCCGTGGTCTCACTGAGATGCGATGCGTGCCGCCATCTTGACTTATCTGTGTAATGGCTGATGCCTGCGTGGTACAGTGGAAATCTGACATCGTCACTTCCTGGTCACGTGACCAACATTAGCATAAAAAAACAGGAACTTCCTGTTATACGTACGCTCCCCATCTGCCGTGAGGCAAGACACCCACTGAGGTGGCTACCGCGCGCCCCGCGCTGCGCCGTCCTCGGGGCTCCTCCCTGGGAGGCGCGCGGCCTCAGCAGAGTTCCCTCTAGGCCTCTCCGCCGCCCACTCCACGCTCCTCTTGCCGAGCTCAACGCAGGCGTGACCAACCCAACGTGGTCTACTCTCACGTGGACGTTAAAGACCCAGCCCTGACGTCATTCTGGAGAGAGGAAACCATCGCAGCGAACCTCTCAGGATTACAACGACCGCGTCTAAATCACCAAACTTGTACAACAGCCTCCATACCTAACTACAGACACCCCCAGGTCTCTCTTACTAAAGAGAGCAAGAGTCTCATTCGATAAATAAAGGCCACAGGGTTAACAATTGCGACAGTTATAACTGAGTCGGCACTGTCAGCAGTTTTGATCACCTAATGACCACCCATAGGCCATGAGCCAGATCGCACAGCACGCTGCCTCCTCTACAACACCACGACTGGTGTGACTGGTGTGAGGGTCAAAGTAACGCGTTCTGTACAGTGCCCGCATATGGAACCCAAGCACGCAGGTAAAGTTCGGGGCTTTCCGTTAGTCGCGGTGTTGTTCGCTCGCGGATTCTTGAGAAGCCCAGCACTCAGAGGCGCCCTGCAGCCCAACCACACTCCCTGCTGTGTTCTTCTCCCCACAACCCCTCGCGCCTGAACCAACCAACATTGACCAGGGTGGTGAAGTATCGTCAAACAACACCCATGACCGACATGGAGTCCAGAATGTACTTGTGCACAAATGTGGGTACAGATACACAGTATAGCTGCATGACCTACCTTATGTACAGGTGTGTGGGTATAGATACACAGTTTAGTATAATTGAAGACTGGTAGCACCAGCTGCCCACGTGTCATCTCAGTGGTTCACATGAGGTTGGGACCAGAACCAGGTTTGGGATTAGAGGCCGGCCTGTTGCTGGGATCAGTGACACAGATCGTCTCCCTTGCGTCATTTCACAGTCCAGGCCCTTTCCCAAGACTCCATCTGCTCCTGCCCGACCCCAGACCGATATCCCTCCCTTCACAGCCCACCAACTCACTCAACACTGCCTCTCGTTACCAACCCAGGTTTACCCCTCAGCTCTACCACGCACAGCCCTACCAGCACTCTCTCTCCCTCCCCCAGATGCCCAACCCAATTAGGGCTCACGACAAGCAGCAATCACTGGGTTTAAGGTGGACATTTCTGTTACAATGGAGTGTAAGTAAGTAAAAAAAAAATTTAACTTAAAAAAAACACGCTTTAATGAAATGTACCATACTAGTATTGGAAGAACTCCACGACTCCAGGAAGTGGCCCTGAAGCTTGCCATAACGTATGGGACCGTGGTGATTTACAGCCAACGTGAGTTGAGCGTGAACAATAAGACCCAAGCCGAAACAAAACATATAAAAAATAATGTTTTAAAACATATTTTTTATGATAGAATATAGTATTGTCATCAGTATGACATAAGTATACCAAGTTGCAGTCGATATCACATTGGGAAGTTGGTTAAAATTTAGTTACAAGATTTGAGGACACAACAACGACAACAACAACAGACAGAGTGAGTTAAATAAAAGCCTGTAAAAAAAGGGCACCACGGTGGCGAGATGCTAACTAACTCTCCTGGTATACAGGAGGTCGTGAGCTCGATCCCGACCCTAACGCCTGTATATTGGAAGTTTGTGTTCTCCTCATGGTCGTGTGGATTTTTTCTCCGGGTCCTCCGGTTTCTCCCTCCACATTTAGAAACATGCGTTTATAGTATTTTGCTGCTATACATTTCCACGTGATAAGCCACTTCGTTGAGCTATCATTTGTGGCCAGGTCGCTTCTGAAAAAGAGCTATAAGGCTCACTGGGCATTACCTGGTAAAATATAAATTTAGGGGAGTAAATGGGAATAGAATCCCTACAATAAGCAATGAGTGTGTGCATTATATTGAACTCGACACAGATGGCTTAATGAATCAATCCTAATGCACACGTTGAGTGAACGCTGGCGCCGTGTTCTCGCAACAGAAACGCGGTCTTGCGATTCCCATCGAACCCCACTACTTATGACCGGACCTCCCTGCATCGATTGTCTAAGTCAGTCAGGGTTGATCCTGGTTCCTACTTTGGGTGAATACCTGGGGATACCATGTGTTGTAGGCTTGATCTGTAAACTGTCCAGGAGATGGCAGTACAGACATTAATTATTGAATCTATCTGTGCATATTTTTTAGTGGAACCTCCTTCCTTATATTCACGCAATTACTCCGAGTCTTAGAGTTTATTTTCTCCACGTGCCAAACACCGTTGAAGAGAATGCACCAAATATCTCCTGGCATCCCAATCACATTCCAATTTTTCATATCCATAAATTGTCTTGCCTCACGGCAGATGGGGAGCGTACGTTAACAGGAAGTTCCTGTTTTTTATGCTAATGTTGGTCACGTGACCAGGAAGTGACGATGTTAGATTTCCACTGTACCACGCGGGCTTCAGCCATTACTCAGATAAGTCAAGATGGCGGCACGCATCGCATCTCAGTGAGACCACAGCCGCACTTATCCATTGTGGGAGCTTAAGAAGCATTATCTGTAAGTTGTTTATATTCCTCTAATATTGGAAATGCTGTTGTAATGTTGGAATGACCGTTATAGCAATGTAAATGCCTTTATGGTGCCGTTAAGTTGTTGTAGTAAATACGAGGCCTAGTTAGTAACGAAGCCTGTGACTTTCCTTATTGTGGATGTTACTTGTGATTTAGTAGGTCGAGTCAGACTTGTGCCTATGTTGCGATCCTGAGAGTGATGACGAAGTATCTCATCCACAGTTTAGTGTTAAGTGTAATGCTGTACATTTGGGGTGCAGTGGGATGAATACACTGTGCCTGTATGCAACGCATCAGCTTGTGCCTTTGTCTAGTTGTTCAGGGGTAATGTGGGGGCCTGGTCCTTCCAGGATCTATTGTTATCTGAGACAATGTTCTGATGCTGTGGTGTTCATTGTGTGGGTGTTTCCGAATTATAACAGATGCTGTATCTGTGTTTTCTCACCAGTTTTACCTGTTACAATCAATAAATGACGATCGGAGTTGGACGGTCATCCTGGCTTCGAGGGTTTATTGAACACATGGTTGTCTACTCGACTAGCGGTGCAATGCAGCGCACAGCGAGGCCGAGATATAAATCACTACCTACCCTGGAACGAGTGAACATAGGGGGGATGGTAAATGTTGAATTACAATTACTGCAATAAATAATACATTAAAAACCTTTGATGACGGTAATTTGATGACGATAATTTGACCACGAAGGAGGTGGTGGTGGTGGTGATGGGGAAATCAGTAGGACGACTCCTCTGGAGATGCCGGTGTTTAGTAACAATGCACAGTTGTTATCATTTGGGGAGCGCTAGCAGCAACGATTTTCCTAATTGCATTCGCGTTCTATTTACTATACCTCATAGTCGACTCGCTTGTACCAACATGTACAAACCAGTTGACTGGATGTATGAAGTAAAATGCAAGGTAGCGAGTTGTTCAGAGCGGGATCTCTGTGAGACCGCGGTGTTGTATATGTTGGTTATGAAAATTTGTTATGTTGTATGCGTGCGTGGGTGAATTATTATGTTGTATGTGTGGGTTATGAATATTCAGTGGAAATAATAATAATTAATGAAATTTGGCCAAATGTGTAATTATCCGGAAATATGTTAATTATGTAATTACGCACATTTTAATTATGCCAATTCGAGAGGTAATCGTATTAATTATGCGAGTGGGTGTAATTATGATAACGCAAGTCGTTATGATAACCAGACCCCGGTTCACCCCGTTATCGCTTTAACATTTACTGAGTATGTATTAGTGTGTTTATTAAGGTCACCAAGTTCAAATCTCAACGCAGAAGCAGATCTTATGCATAGATTTCAGGAAAGAATCACACAACCACTTCTGTATTGATCAATTTATTACTAATTCAACCTTAACTATGATATAGTATGCGAACTCTCAATCCCGGAACGTCAATACGGCATCAATACAGTATCATCAACGATTGTCGGATTTCACTTCGACAACTGCACATGGATCCCGCCTAACGCGATGGTTGTTAGTGAGAGAGAGAGTCGTTAAAACGTGCAAATACTATGCTAAGAAAACCTTAACGTTAATAAATGATTATACTCAATATTGTTCACGCAGTACCGCACTCCTTATTGATCATACGCAACCCTTATCACGTTGTTAACACCTTGGGTCACGGAACAGTTGAATATTCTGTAGAGGATGCGAGTACGTGCGGCGATTATGACTGAAAGATACTTGAAAGATTATACGGCGATAAAAAAAACACAATCAAAACAGTTACTATTCTTAAAGGCACCAATCTCAACAGATACATCGGCAGGTTATCTGACAGCAGAACGGCTCGGAGTAAGGGCCTGCGACGGTGCTCCTTTTCCGAAGATCGTTATCTTATACCAAGTTTACTAATTGGGGACCAGATCACCTGATAAGGATCCGGTGGGCCACCACTCCCCACGTGAGCGTGGCTCGGCGGAAGGAGGTGCCAAGAATCAGTTCGTATTGATGGATCTGTTGGGAATTTATGCGATTAAGAGTACAGCCCACTAAATATTAAAGATAAAAATTAAGAATACTCTTATACGACGGAGGCCACCACTCGGTCTCGTTGTGATGCCTTCCCAGCCACGGATGACTTATGGGTTCGAGTGTGTTTGAGTGGTAAGAGTTGTCTTGAATAGTCAGTGTTCGGAGTCGATTCTTTATGTCAAACAGACGCCTGGTGGTCGTGTGGTGAGGGGGCGGTGCGCGTCATACGTATCAGGCGCTCTCCTGTCACCGTGGTGAATTGGCTCGGATGGCTGTTGATACGCTGTCGCAGTTCGGAACCCGGTCGGTAGGTGGCGCCCACAACTCGCTCGTAGCGTGCAGCGTTGGATCGTCGCCAAGTCGCGACGCTCACCACCGGCGGCAGCGGAGATCTCCGGCGGCAGCAGAGATTGACGAGCTGAAGATGAGTCGAGCCGACCCGCTGGTCGCAGCTCGCTCCTGAGTCGACCCTCCCGGTCGAGCTCGCTCCTGGGTCGACCCGCTGGTCGCCCTCGCTCCTGAGTCGACTCTCTGGTCGCACTCCTGAGTGGACCCGCTCTGGTCGCACTCGTTCCTGAGTCGACCCTCCCGGTCGAGCTTCTGAGTGGACCCTCCCGTCGCACTCCTGCTGAGTCGACCCTCCCGGTCGAGCTTCTGAGTGGACCCTCCCGTCGCACTCCTGCTGAGTCGACCCTCCCGGTCGAGCTTCTGAGTGGACCCTCCCGTCGCACTCCTGCTGAGTCGACCCTCCCGGTCGAGCTTCTGAGTGGACCCTCCCGTCGCACTGGTTTCCAATGTTCAGGATCCGTTCCTTTATGCTGAAAAATCCCCCTGGATCCCGCCCACAAGGCGGGGCTTCCGATTTTTGCTGTGTCAGGATCTGTCCGTAGGCAGGTGTGTCCATGTGTGTGTCCGTATGTCCTTGTGTGCATCACTGACGGTATATTCCGTTGTCAACTCCCTCCATAAAACCCACGAGCAAACAACCAGATGTTACAAATTGTCTCGAAGTCGTCTCTCTGTCTGGGTGCAATTTATCTCTTGTCTGGCCTTCTTCATGAACCCAAAACACAGACGTTACAAATCGTCTCATAGGCGTCTTTGTTCGTGTTGCACAACCTGGGGGGAGGGGCAACACTCTCTCCGACCCGGCGCACAAAGAAATGGTTAAAAGTTTTAAGTTAACATTTGTCCCTTACTATTTCACAGTTATGATTCTGTATGTAACCTAAGGTCTGTCGTTTCCCATCGTGGTTCCCGACCCAAGTGTAGGTGTTTCCCCGAGCGTACACACACTCCTATCCCGCGCTGCGGGGATACAAAGACGGCCGGGATCTCCCTTTCTCTCCGACCCTGGGTTTAACATTGTTTTTTTATTATGTATTTATATTCCACCTGGTGGTGATTCATCCCGTTATCCTGGCTTTTCCATAAGTTTTACTTTTGTCTTTTTATGCATATACTTATTACTATAAATTTATTCCCGATATCTTAGGTTAAGGGGTAAGTTTCTTGATCCTAGGAATTCGTATTCCTTGGTGCCTGCATGGTTATATAAGCGGAATATAGCTTACGGTGAATAGCGTTAACATTGATGTTATGTGCGATATTATGTATTGTGATGTCTTTAACTTAACTTGTTTGTCAGGGCTTTACTGACACGAAGTTGCATTCCATGGTCCGCAGTCTTTGCCCCACCCTATCTCTGCTCGCCGTTGTTGTTGCAGTCCAGCTGACGTCGTTAACTCAAGGCCTCATTAATTTCCGTCACTCCTGAGTAGGTGAGGGCGGTTGAACCTTGGAGTCAGTTCTGGTTTTTGTCTGCCTGCTTCTTCTTGTGTCCCCTGACCCCGGGAGTTATTATTCTACTTTATGGCCTGTCGAAGCCCCACTCGCTGTTGCTGGGCTGGTGTTGTTCCCGGCTTTTTGCTTACGTTTGCAGTTCGCCGTGCTCTTGATTTCCTTCCCTCTTCAACCTTATATTGACTATTCGCTCCTGTCTGGGTGCGATTCAATTTTGACTTAGGAAGGT
The DNA here is from genome assembly GCF_015708825.2 of Lethenteron reissneri. Taxonomy (NCBI): domain Eukaryota; kingdom Metazoa; phylum Chordata; class Hyperoartia; order Petromyzontiformes; family Petromyzontidae; genus Lethenteron; species Lethenteron reissneri. The sequence goes on along the minus strand of NC_083832.1, from coordinate 12,222,794 downwards.
TCTGATTGTCATATGCTTCGGGTCGAATTGTATAGAAAGTATTGAAGTATGGAAATAACATTTCATATTGACTTAATAATGGTGATGGTTCAGTAGGCGTAACTTGTGGCCTGGTTTAATTGGAGTGGGTGTGAATATCGATAACTTTAGCCTACCCTGTTGTTAAATTCCGACTTTAACGTTACTTTAATAGCAATACAGAATAATTGAGCTTTTTGTCTTAACTAGGCGAATGCGAACTTCTGGTGACCCCGCAGCCTTGTTGTTCAGCTGGGTCTGCCTCCTTGAGAGATATACACCACTCTTATTCTCGTCTCACTGTGGTCATCCAACCTTCTGCTCTGGGAGTGTTATTCTTACTTTCAGGTCAAAGGCCCCCTCACATCCAGACGCGCAGGGTTGTTTACATCAGCTCCCCCCCTGTGCACGTGTTCTAACTAGCTCAGAATTCCTGAACACACAATCAGTGATGATTCCTGGCTTTCTGTGGTTGTGATTTAGACAAAGGCGCCTCTGTTTTCTTCCATTGCCTTTGAGTCGACACTGCCCTATTATTTGCCCATGTGCTGAGGTCATAGAATTCGTTTTGACTTCAGTAATATTAACATTCAGTATTGGATTAGCAAATGGGCAATGGTTCATTGATGTAGCTCGCAGCCTGGTCTCCAGTTTGAGCGAGCGCGAGGATCGATAATTTAGCCTACTCTGTTGTTGAATTTCGAATTTTGACGTTACTTTAAAACCATGCAGGATGATTGGGCTTTTGCCTTAACTATGTCTGGCTGACACTCCCACTGTCTCTGCCGCCTGCACGGGTGACATGTGCCCGTTCATCAGGCCTTATCTTCCCTTGAAGCAACGTTGTAAATTCTGCCATCCTAGCCCTCCTCCGGTTCATTACTTAACAACACCTGGTGTTTTGCAGTTTGCTGCGCTTGGTGTGTTTCACTCATTAAAAAAACAAGTAAAAAGATAATATATAAAAATCATCAAATATTATTAATCTCAATTTTGGAAGAAGGTTAGTATACAACATTCCGCCCTTTTAAAAATGACCAGTGGTCAAATGGCCACGGGTTATTTTTAAAAAAATGTATACCCTTCTTCCATCATGAACCATCGATTGTCCTCAAGTTTTGCTGCTATTCCTTACAACGCGCGCGTACGTGTCACAACTTAACATGGTTATTTTGAATTGAGCAAAGAAATTAAACAAGCGTTAAACATCGATATTGCGTTACATCGGTTCTGATACATCATGACTCCGACGAATATTCATTTTTGTTTTTGTTAAATCCTGGGAAACGCTAGGTAGCGGTTTCGAACGCATTTATGCGTTACTTTCCTCATGTTGCCTCGTTCACCACTTATCACTTCGATAATTCGATCACGGTTTTCGGGGTTCGTTTTTGTAGTTTCTTCTCTCACTCTCTGTGTCGTGGGAGTGTGTGGTGAAAAATTGTGCTGCACATAACCAGAATTCGCGCACCCGACCCACTTTGACCCTTGGTTCGAGGCATTCGCTCTCTCTGCGATTACATGCACATTTGCCGAGTCCGTGTGTCGATTTAATTCTGTCCCTCGTAATGTTGCCCTCTTTGTTTTTACTAGTGTGTTGGATTTCAACACCATTCCCGATACGTCATGGACATTCGTCTCCATTTTAGCACTCCGATCCACATAATTTTTGGTTTCCCTTGGATATTTTCCATTCAAAGGCTCATGCCTGCGCTCCTCAGGGCGTGTCCCTGCTGTCTGTTTTTGTACTGTCCGATCACGCTTCAATGCAACCCTGTCCTTGTATTCGATCCGCGCGTCATTTACGGGAGCACTGTCCACGTTTTTGCCCGCCCTGTCACTTGCAGCCTGCCTGTATTTCACATTGAGCGCCGGGTTTAACACCTCGGCGGGTGTGGCGCGTATGGGCTGCCCGCTCTCAATCACTGTGGATGGTTCATCACGTATTTGGACCGTATTCTGTGTTATTCCTCTATTCCCTCCTGGTATAGCCGGTGGAGGAATTGGTCGGAATTGTATCGATTGTGTTTGACCTCCCATCCTGCGATTCTCGTGAATGTTCGCATCCATACCTCCGCGGTATGTGTAACACCTTCCCGCTAGGTGGTTATCTTCCCATCTCTGTGCGTAATTTGAACCTTGCGTGTGTCGTGGGATGGGGTGTTGATATGGTTCTGTTCTGAACCTCCCCCTCCTACGATTCTCCTGCACCCTTGGCCCAGTGTTTTTCCCATTTGGGTGCCAAATTTTTCCTGGATTGTTACTTCGCCATCCCTGTGGGTAATCTTGACCTTGCGCATGTCGGGGCATGGGGTGTTGGTATGGTTCTATTCTGAACCTCCCCCTCCTGCGATTCTCCTGAATGTTCGGCTTTGTGCCGCTCTCATTCTCGTGCCAACCTCTCTCTGGGTTATTTTGCCATGTGTGCGTGCGTTTCTGCTGCTCTCTGCATGGTGGGACTGCTCGGTGATTTTTATTCCTCTCTGAGAGGCTGGGTTCCTCATCCCTCTCCCTGTGTTCTGGATCCGAATTATGATTCTTAGCTCTGTATAACCATGCCATGTACGCCTTGCTCTCTATGCGGCGTAAGGATGCGGTTTCTGGATTCAAAACCATTCTCACCCTTTCTGTAATCTCTGGGCTCAAGGATTCAAAAAACATTAATTTTGAACATTTTATCCCCTTCGTGGTATTGATTCACATCGCCTGCGTAATACGCTCTTTTAAATTGGACGAGGTAGTCACGTGGATCTTGGTCCATGCCCTGGGTCATCGATTTTACAGCATAAAACCCCTCAGTGAGTGTCGAATATTCTCCAAACTTCCGAATCACTGCCAGGCTCAATTGTTTAAAATCATTTCTAACCTTGTGTGGTAGTGACTTTACCCATGGAATAGATTCTTTATGTAAGGTCCGTTTCAACAAACTCGCTTTTTCATCCCGTCTCCTCAGCCCTCTAATCATTGCCTCCTCTTCCACTGTCGCGATATGTGTGTGGATATCCATAGTCTTATTGTGGGGGTCAAAATCGGGAATTCTGACTAGAGCCTTGTCCATCAACTTAAGGGTTTTACTGGTGAACAGGTATTCCGAAAGTTGATTGCTGACAGCGTCATCATCAAACAAGTTATCATCAGGCAATCTGTCACTTTGGTCTGTGCTGTGTCTCTTGTGTTTAAGTGGTGTGCATTTTCTGTGTGCGCGCCCAGTGCCGTGTCGCTCGTGTTGCCATTTCCCTTCAGTTTTTGCCTCTGCCCTTAGTGTACCATGTCCTGGCGATTTTACTTTAACTTTTGTGCGATCAATCCCTGGACTCTGTCCACGTACCCAAGAGAGTGATTTGATGTTACTTCCATATTTATTCTTGTGGCTCAACGTCTGTGAGTTTCGCTGGTGTCGCGAGCTTTGATTTCTCCTCCCTCTCGAGGGTGTGAGGACATTTCTCGTCGTTTATTAGAGACGATTTCTCTCCCGTTCCTTTCCAAAATTTCCTTCATTCCACAATCCCTGTCTGTATGCCTGTGTGAGAAGGTATGAGTCCTGTCCTGCCTTCTCTGCAGTTTTTGCATCGTGTTTGCCTTCGTTACTTTTATCCAGTCAATTAGTTTCCCCCAAGGTGTGTTCGTGTTATCGATACAGCTCCCTTCCCATATGTCTCTCTGACTGTACTGCTTTGTAACAGATTGGTCGGTACGTTTAAATACGGGCTCCCCGTATCCCATAACCCATTCAAATATTGTTCTTAATCCTAGCATCTTAAGTATGGCAAGAGTTACCTTAATATTTCTTTTCAGAGTGCATATAAACAATTGTATCACAGGATGCGTCAGTTCAACTCGAGCAAATAATCTCAGCCCAGCTGTCTTTGTTATACTCTGCTACTCTGGTATTTCCTTTCAGAGCGCGTTTTGTTTGTATACCCTCGTTTACAATCACAAGGCAACGTTAGTTCACAACACTTTGATTAACACATCAGTGATTCGTTCCTGAATTCAAGCATAAACTGTCTGCGAGAGATCCCGGAAGACGAGCCCCCATTATCTTGTATATGTTGGGTATGAAAATTTGTTATGTTGTATGCGTGCGTGGGTGAATTATTATGTTGTATGTGTGGGTTATGAATATTCAGTGGAAATAATAATAATTAAATGAAATTTGGCCAAATGTGTAGTTATCCGGAAATATGTTAATTTATGTAATTACGCACATTTTAATTATGCCAATTCGAGAGGTAATCGTATTAATTATGCGAGTGGGTGTAATTATGATAACGCAAGTCGTTATGATAACCAGACCCCGGTTCACCCCGTTATCGCTTTAACATTTACTGAGTATGTATTAGTGTGTTTATTAAGGTCACCAAGTTCAAATCTCAACGCAGAAGCAGATCTTATGCATAGATTTCAGGAAAGAATCACACAACCACTTCTGTATTGATCAATTTATTACTAATTCAACCTTAACTATGATATAGTATGCGAACTCTCAATCCCGGAACGTCAATACGGCATCAATACAGTATCATCAACGATTGTCTGATTTCACTTTGACAACTGCACATGGATCCCGCATAACGCGATGGTTGTTAGTGAGAGAGAGAGTCGTTAAAACATGCAAATACTATGCTAAGAAAACCTTAACGTTAATGAATGATTATACTCAATATTGTTCACGCAGTACCGCACTCCTTATTGATCATACGCAACCCTTATCACGTTGTTAACACCTTGGGTCACGGGACAGTTGAATATTCTGTAGAGGATGCGAGTACGTGCGGCGATTATGACTGAAGGATACTTGAAAGATTATACGGCGATAAAAAAAAAACACAATCAAAACAGTTACTATTCTTAAAGGCACCAATCTCAACAGATACATCGGCAGGTTATCTGACAGCAGAACGGCTCGGAGTAAGGGCCTGCGACGATGCTCCTTTTCCGAAGATCGTTATCTTATACCAAGTTTACTAATTGGGGACCAGATCACCTGATAAGGATCCGGTGGGCCACCACTCCCCACGTGAGCGTGGTTCGGCGGAAGGAGGTGCCAAGAATCAGTTCGTATTGATGGATCTGTTGGGAATTTATGCGATTAAGAGTACAGCCCACTAAATATTAAAGATAAAAATTAAGAATACTCTTATACGACGGAGGCCACCACTCGGTCTCGTTGTGATGCCTTCCCAGCCACGGATGACTTATGGGTTCGAGTGTGTTTGAGTGGTAAGAGTTGTCTTGAATAGTCAGTGTTCGGAGTCGATTCTTTATGTCAAACAGACGCCTGGTGGTCGTGTGGTGAGGGGGCGGTGCGCGTCATACGTATCAGGCGCTCCCCTGTCACCGTGGTGAATTGGCTCGGATGGCTGTTGATACGCTGTCGCAGTTCGGAACCCGGTCGGTAGGTGGCGCCCACAACTCGCTCGTAGCGTGCAGCGCTGGATCGTCGCCAAGTCGCGACGCTCACCACCGGCGGCAGCGGAGATCTCCGGCGGCAGCAGAGATTGACGAGCTGAAGATGAGTCGAGCCGACCCGCTGGTCGCAGCTCGCTCCTGAGTCGACCCTCCCGGTCGAGCTCGCTCCTGGGTCGACCCGCTGGTCGCCCTCGCTCCTGAGTCGACTCTCTGGTCGCACTCCTGAGTGGACCCACTGGTCGCACTCCTCCTGAGCCGACTCCCCCGGTCGCGCTCCTGAGTGGACCCTCTCGTCACACTCGTTCCTGAGTCGACCCTCCCGGTCGAGCTTCTGAGTGGACCCTCCCGTCGCACTCCTCCTGAGCCGACTCTCCCGGTCGCGCTCCTGAGTGGACCCTCTCGTCGCACTCGTTCCTGAGTCGACCCTCCCGGTCGAGCTTCTGAGTGGACCCTCCCGTCGCACTGGTTTCCAATGCTCAGGATCCTTTACTTTATGCCGAAAATTCCCCCTGGATCCCGCCCACAAGGCGGGGCTTCCTCCGATTTTTGCTGTGTCAGGATCTGTCCGTAGGCAGGTGTGTCCATGTGTCTGTCCGTATGTCCGTGTGTCCTTGTGTGCATCACTGACGGTATATTCGTTGTCACACTCCCTCCATAAAACCCACGAGCAAACAATCAGATGTTACAAATTGCCTCGAAGTCGTCTCTCTGTCTGGGTGCAATATTATCTCTTGTCTGGCCTTCTTCATGACCCAAAACACAGACGTTACAAATCGTCTCATAGGCGTCTTTGTTCGTGTTGCACAACCTGGAGGGAGGGGCAACACTCTCTCCGACCCGGCGCACAAAGAAATGGTTAAAAAGTTTTAAGTTAACATTTGTCCCTTACTATTTCACAGTTATGATTCTGTATGTAACCTAAGGTCTGTCGTTTCCCATCGTGGTTCCCGACCCAAGTGTAGGTGTTTCCCCGAGCGTACACACACTCCTATCCCGCGCTGCGGGGATACAAAGACGGCCGGGATCTCCCTTTCTCTCCGACCCTGGGTTTAACATCGTTGTTTTTTTTTATTATGTATTATATTCGACCTGGTTGTGATTCATCCCGTTATCCTGGCTTTTCCATAAGTTTTACTTTGTCATTTCATGCATATACTTATTACTATTAATTTATTTCCGATATCTTAGGTTAAGGGGTAAGTTTCTTGATCCTAGGAATTCGTATTCCTTGGTGCCTGGATGGTTATATAAGCGGAATATAGTTTACGGTGAATAGCGTTAACATTGATGTTATGTGCGATATTATGTATTGTGATGTCTTTAACTTAACTTGTTTGTCAGGGCTTTACTGACACGAAGTTGCATTCCATAGCCCGCAGTCTTTGCCCCACCCTATCTCTGCTCGCCGTTGTTGTTGCCTGCCGTTAATTCAAGGCCTCATTAATTTCCGTCCCTCCTGAGTAGGTGAGGGCGGTTGAACCTTGGAGTCAGTTCTGGTTTTTGTCTGCCTGCTTCTTCTTGTGTCCCCTGACCCCGGGAGTTATTATTCTACTTTATGGCCTGTCGAAGCCCCACTCGCTGTTGCTGGGCTGGTGTTGTTCCCGGCTTTTGCTTACGTTTGCAGTTCGCCGTGCTCTTGATTTCCTTCCCTCTTCAACCTTATATTCACTATTCGCTCCTGTCTGGGTGCGATTCAATTTTGACTTAGGAAGGTTCTGATTGTCATATGCTTCGGGTCGAATTGTATAGAAAGTATTGAAGTATGGAAATAACATTTCATATTGACTTAATAATGGTGATGGTTCAGTAGGCGTAACTTGTGGCCTGGTTTAATTGGAGTGGGTGTGAATATCGATAACTTTAGCCTACCCTGTTGTTAAATTCCGACTTTAACGTTACTTTAATAGCAATACAGAATAATTGAGCTTTTTGTCTTAACTAGGCGAATGCGAACTTCTGGTGACCCCGCAGCCTTGTTGTTCAGCTGGGTCTGCCTCCTTGAGAGATATACACCACTCTTATTCTCGTCTCACTGTGGTCATCCAACCTTCTGCTCTGGGAGTGTTATTCTTACTTTCAGGTCAAAGGCCCCCTCACGTTCAGACGTGCAGGGTTGTTTACATCAGCTCCCCCCCTGTGCACGTGTTCTAACTAGCTCGGAATCCCTGAACACACAATCAGTGATGATTCCTGGCTTTCTGTGGTTGTGATTTAGACAAAGGCGCCTCTGTTTCTTCCATTGCCTTTGAGTCGACACTGCCCTATTATTTGCCCATGTGCTGAGGTCATAGAATTCGTTTTGACTTCAGTAATATTAACATTCAGTATTGGATTAGCAAATGGGCAATGGTTCATTTATGTAGCTCGCAGCCTGGTCTCCAATTTGAGCGAGCGCGAGGATCGATAATTTAGCCTACTCTGTTGTTGAATTTCGAATTTTGACGTTACTTTAAAACCATGCAGGATGGTTGGGCTTTTTGCCTTAACGATGTCTGGCTGACACTCCCACTGTCTCTGCCGCCTGCACGGGTGACATGTGCCCGTTCATCAGGCCTTATCTTTCCTTGAAGCAAGGTTGCAAATTCTGCCATCCTAGCCCTCCTCCAGTTCATTACTTAACAACACCTGGTGTTTTGCAGTTTGCTGCGCTTGGTGTGTTTCACTCATTAAAAAACAAGTAAAAAGATAATATATATAAAAATCATCAAATATTATTAATCTCAATTATGGAAGAAGGGTTAGGATACAACAACGCCAAGATGCTTGTGATACTTGTGCAGAGTCCATACGAGTTGTTTGGTAAGGGGAATTAGTTGTTCCAGCACCCATACATGTGTAGTGTAGCACAAGTCGAAGACGAGGTAGTTGCAGGAGGCACCTTCTTTATTGACTTTCTTAGGTCCACAGGTTCCTTCCGATGTCGTATAGCCCAGCCGAGACACAGCCCTGACCGTGTTACACTGACAGCGTCGACCGAGACAGCTAACAACTATGCGGCCGCGCAATGATCTAGTGGAGACGGCAGCAACGAAGGCGGCAAAGACGACCGCAACAACGAGATGAGTCCACTCCCATAATCAGCAGCCTGGAGCTCTCGCTCTTCGCTGCTTTTATCCTACTTGGCGCGGCCTGGCTCTGCCCTGGCCATGGCCTCCCACTAGCGGGTTCCAGGCGCTTCCCGATGAGGTCTTCCGTGACCCTTGCCCCAGTTCCTCCGTCCTGCCGGCACACAAACCGTGTATGTGCTCAACGGCGTGTGCGCTAACTGTCCACCGCAGTTGCCGCTGCTGGACAGCATGTCACTACACACGTGTGCACTCGCATGAACACACGTGAACGTCGCTATCCCTAAAAAGTCCAGAGGCACCTAAATGCCTTTTTTAATCTCCTCTCTGCCGTCCCTTCTCGAACCTCCGACAGAGTTCTTTCCAATCTCTTCTCCTTTAAGCCAACCATGTCCTTTGGTCTCTTTCTCCATCTCTAGCTGTCATTAATTAATTTACTTTAACATGAGTTTAACACATAGGCTTTCGCGACCAATATCATCCATAATACATTTTTTTGGGGATAAGATTGTGTAAATATATAAATGTGTCGTTAAACCCGCCACCACCCGACACAGCCGATTAGTAAGGTTTGTCACGTAAACAGAACATGCCAATTCGTTACTAGTACAGCACACCGGTGTGTTGGAGATCTGAGTACGACGTTTCGCCAGTAATTACAATGAAGTTGTAACTGGTGAAACGTCGTACTCAGATTACAATGCAGCTAGTTATAATTACTGGCGAAACGTCGTACTCAGATTGTAGATGTTGTGGCTTTGCCAATTGGCTGTGTCGGGTGGTGGCGAGTTTAACGACACATTTGTAGTGAGTTCAACTGAGTCGCAGACGTACTCTTGGAGGCAACACATTTATGAAACACCAGAATAAGAACCTATGGTGGTGACCACCAGGCTAACTACACTAATTACAACGTAACTGCTACTACGGACCGGACCACAGCTCGGGTCCAGGTCCACGTGTTGGAGACTCGGTAGAACGTAGACGAAGGCTTCTTCAGGATGAACAACAACGCCGGCCCCTCTGGGGACCCGGCTTTTATTCTCTGCGGCGTGGCCGGCTCCACCCTTGGCCACGCCCACCTTCCAGAATCCTCGAGCAGGATCTGGACCCCGACCACGTGACCACCCCTAGCCCCCACTTGGGGCCCCTTTGTAGACTTAACCGGTCACGTGTCCTCTCGGGTCAACCAGAGTGCCACGGCCTCTAGTAACCTCATTCCTACAGCCGGCACTCCCACACCCTGTCCTGTAGGGCTGGCACTGCACGCCGAGCGTGGTGCCATCAATCAGCGCTGTCATTCAGCGCTGACCGAGCCCCTCTAGGGCCGGTACTACACCCACATCCAAGTGGTGTCCGCGATGTTGTTACACCACACGCCGTGCCTCCCTAGGACCGGCACTACACAGTGGCATCCCGCGATGTACCTACACATTAATACATTTACGCGATCTAACCCAAAAAAAACCTGTATTACTTTTCTCTTTCTCTAACCCCTCAGTCAATTCCATGCTTTCTGGTCCTGTCTAACAGCTGTCCTTTATATTCTTGGTTCTTTCGGTAAAGTCACGTAGAAGCTGTCCTTTATTCATTAATTTGCTTTGCGATGCACAGTACTTGTGTGGCCCTTACACTTGCAGGAATAAACATTTACAGTTGTAAATGTGATGCGAGTTACATAACACCCCACTATTGGTAAGGATAGTCTGATCTGCAAGAGTAACCTAGAAATATGTTGCATTATCCAGTAACCAAATCCAGGTTTCTTTCGTGGCAGGCGAAACTTATTTAACTGCACCACTAATTTAATCCATCGCAAACGCATCACACCACACCTCAGCAACATAACTCGTCACGGAACTAAACACGTCATCGTACCTGGCTTTGTAATTTATTCTCCTTTTATAACTTTCCAAATGAGCAGCGCGCAAACGGGCATGTTCGAGGGCTGTCTAGAAAAGCACACAGTGGCATCATCATCACGATCCATAGCCAGATAGCCCGGAGGTCGCCACTGCATATTTAGTCATTTGTTTCCACTTTCCTCTGTCTTGGGCCAATATGTTCAAGTGGCGTAGTTAAACATTTTTATGCCATCCTGGACGCCCCCTATCGCTAGCACCGCTTCACAGAAATCTGTGCCTACTGGAACCAGCGCTTCTTTCTGGCGGGTCAGCGAGCGGTGACAGACTCAATCGCTCATCGGCACCATTGTTCGCCATGTTTCAATCCATTGCTCGATGAAGGCCTCCCCGAAGCAGCCCGCCATTTCTTGTGACGCTGAGATGCAACGATCCACCCAGCAGCCGCCCATCAGCTGATCTCATGAGGATGCATTCACCTGCAATGATTTGAGCAGTGCTGAGTATGGATTCACATAATGAGGGCTTGGTGTGATTTTACGATAGGGGTTTCAAGCAGACGCAGGATGATGTATTATTAACTCCGAACGCAGAGATCTAATCTCGATTCATTACATCATTTTAATTCGTAATGAGTACTCTGGGATTCGATCCTGGTGTAATGATTAGCACACCACTCGACTTGCAATCCAGAGGTCGCCCACTCAATCTCTGCTGCCCACTTAACCGTATAAATGTGCACGCCACGGTCGATCATCAGGTTGTGTGTGGTAGGGTAAAGTCTGATGAGTACTCCCACCTTTTACACGTTATGTGGCCAGTGTGGAAGAATAGAAAATTACCCTCTAGAGGAGCCATCTTGAGCTTTCTGTAGTGGAGGCCGTTCGGTCATCAGTGGGATGAGCAGGCAATTGTGGACAATCACCAAATTGCATTCGGGGTTAATCTGGATTGATGATTCACACCCACCACAACAACAATTACCACAACATCACCAACGATTACCACCATAACTACCACGGCAACATCATAATCGACTACTGCAACGACGACCGCAACGACACCAGCATCGGGGACATCTCTTGCTGACCCCACCCTCTGGTGCCACGAGGGGCTGGATGTCTGAATATGAAAAGTTCAAAGTGGTCAAAGTTTCCAAATTATCCATTAACAACCAAGAGATAAGAGTGGCGCGCGCACAGAAACAACAACAGATATCCCCCCCCCACCCCCGTGCTGCCCTTACCGGACTAAGCAGATCAAAGACGTTAGTTTGTTTTACACATCACATCCGCCACACGACCTTTCAGGGAGTGCAACACTTCAGCGGCATCGTTTAAATATAGGTGCCGACTCTGGACCGATACTGACATTCAGTGTTTTCATTAGCAGCAGTCGCACTTGTTTGAACGAATGATGGCGAACTGCCAGATGTTGATGAACCGCCAAATGTTTACAGGCAAGATTATGTAATACATGATACGGATAACTACATGACTGTGAGGGCAACTGCTGTTAGTGAGTACCTATTAAAGTCAGTGCATCGCACGAGTGGGTGGTGTCACGAGAATCACGCCCGCCCAACTCTGTTTTCCCAGTGCTGATGTTGACATACCACACCATCTACTAATTGAAGACTGAGTCGACCTAAGGGAGGGGCCAAGACTGGGTTCGGATATGACTCGTCACTAATGTTAACCGTGGCTGGGTTGGTAGTGCTGATCAGTGTTAACCACTCCCCACATTTTTCGATAAAGATCCCCCGTATAATCTTAACAGACTGGTGAGGCACGTGCTGTAAGGGAGCACCTATGAAGGGCACACGAGGGGGTGTGTGGCCAGCACCACGCCCGGACACTTTTGTTTCCCGAGTCGCAATGTTTACACATTGCACCAGGTACTCATTTGAGTGCCTGGTGCAAGGTGTGTACATTGAACTTCTTTAGCACATTACGTAGCCAAGGTGCAGGGGAAGGACAACAAACAACACGAACAGCAGTTCCAAGGGAATGAGTTTTTAATCGAAATGATTTAAAAGTGCATAGCTGCAGTGATTTCCTAATATCAGAAGGAACAGCGTTCCAGACGGCCGCAGAAGCGCATCTGAAAAGGCGCGATGCAATTCGCGTCTTCGGTGCGATGTCATATCGGGAAGTCTGCACACAAACGCCATCCTCCCTCGGCGGCCATTCGCTTGAGAGGCCATTCGCTTGAGAGGTCATTCGCTTAAGAGGTCATTCGCTTAAGAGGTCATTCGCTTAAGAGGTCATTTGCTTGAGAGGTCATTTGCTTGAGAGGCCATTCGCTTGAGAGGTCATTCGCTTGAGAGGTCATTCGCTTAAGAGGTCATTCGCTTAAGAGGTCATTCGCTTGAGAGGTCATTTGCTTGAGAGGTCATTCGCTTGAGAGGCCATTCGCTTGAGAGGTCATTCGCTTAAGAGGTCATTCGCTTGAGAGGTCATTCGCTTGAGAGGTCATTTGCTTGAGAGGTCATTCGCTTAAGAGGTCATTCGCTTAAGAGGTCATTCGCTTGAGAGGCCATTCGCTTAAGAGGTCATTCGCTTAAGAGGCCATTCGCTTAAGAGGTCATTCGCTTGAGAGGTCATTCGCTTAAGAGGTCATTCGCTTGAGAGGTCATTCGCTTGAGAGGTCATTCGCTTGAGAGGCCATTCGCTTGAGAGGTCATTCGCTTGAGAGGCCATTCGCTTGAGAGGTCATTCGCTTGAGAGGTCATTCGCTTGAGAGGTCATTCGCTTAAGAGGCCATTCGCTTAAGAGGTCATTCGCTTGAGAGGTCATTCGCTTGAGAGGTCATTCGCTTGAGAGGCCATTCGCTTGAGAGGTCATTCGCTTAAGAGGTCATTCGCTTGAGAGGTCATTCGCTTAAGAGGTCATTCGCTTAAGAGGTCATTCGCTTGAGAGGTCATTCGCTTGAGAGGTCATTCGCTTGAGAGGTCATTTGCTTGAGAGGTCATTCGCTTGAGAGGTCATTTGCTTGAGAGGTCATTCGCTTAAGAGGTCATTCGCTTAAGAGGTCATTCGCTTGAGAGGTCATTCGCTTGAGAGGTCATTTGCTTGAGAGGTCATTCGCTTGAGAGGTCATTTGCTTGAGAGGTCATTCGCTTAAGAGGTCATTCGCTTAAGAGGTCATTCGCTTGAGAGGTCATTCGCTTGAGAGGTCATTTGCTTGAGAGGTCATTCGCTTGAGAGGTCATTCGCTTGAGAGGCCATTCGCTTGAGAGGTCATTCGCTTAAGAGGTCATTCGCTTGAGAGGTCATTCGCTTAAGAGGTCATTCGCTTGAGAGGTCATTCGCTTGAGAGGTCATTCGCTTGAGAGGTCATTTGCTTGAGAGGCCATTCGCTTGAGAGGCCATTCGCTTGAGAGGCCATTTCTCCCCGAAGCTTTCCCTCGTTTCAAGCTCCGGATAACCCTTCGCACTGCATCACGGGATGGCAACCTCAGCCAACCACTCACAAGGAGCCGCGACTTCCTTCAAATGTTCGAGGCACAGCAGCACCAGATCGGGTCAACCCCACCTTGCCCGATGATGCTGGTTGAGCTGAGAGGTTTCCCCTTTCCCCCGAGACCTCACGGAAACTCTTAGGAAACTTGCAAACCCATTCTTTGGGGTCCGAGATCGGTTTACCGTTTTTTTTACCTTAAAGATGATGACTGGTGTGGCGCCGCAAGTGTCTTTTGTGATGGTCTTTAAAGCAAAAAGTTTATGTTTGGTGTTTGAACATCTTAACAGCTGTTTCATTGCTAGTAAGGGTAAACCATGTTATTGTTATACTGTGTTAAAAGTGATTTGTTATCACGTGCTACTGAGGCAGTTTTAATTTAATCAGCAAATTATTCATTAACCTCATTGCCAAACCAAAGAAGCCCAAGACGTCCATCTAATTGCTCTTTAACTAACCATAGAACAAGAATTGGAGTAGGTGACACAACGTTTTGCCTGTTGCAGTACCAACCCTTTGGAACAACCTCGTTTCCTCCCTTGACATTGTCAAATTTCCTTCAAAGAATATCCTGAAGCAGAATGTCAGATACAGCCACATTATAGTTTTATTAGGAAGCCACTGGAGCTATGCACTTTTAAATCGAGATCGAAAAACTCATGAGTTAGAACTCATTGTTGTGTTTAGTCGCTTGTCCTTCGATTAGCAGGGTTGGCTACGGCCTGTGCGAAAGAAGTTCAACATAGAGTGCATGTGTTGTCTTGGTGTGGTCTCGGATTGTTTTTATGTTGAATTTACTGCCTTGTCCAAGCCGACATTTGGTGTTAAGAAACTGCAGGAATGGATGTACTTGTGCAATATGTTTAGCGACTTGCTTACTACCTTCTTTATCTCGTTCATATCGTTTCTTGTATTGTTTATCCAACTCGATCACCCGCCCCTACTGGACATCTGTAGAAAAAGAGCTTCATAGCTCATCCAATTCCTCCAGAATAAATACAATCTCTGATTCTACGTGGCAGTGACGTCACTACGGCGCTTGTGACAGGCTATGTGCACTTTGAGGCCACGTGAAGTGTCTAAGGCTCGCTGGCAGGTCACGGGCCAGACCCAGGTGTCATGGGTTGACTGAGATGACTGACAGATGCCAACTTGCTGTTCTTTAGCCGCCCAGCGCTCCACTCTTTGTTGTGAGCATTGGTGCCCTGGCCTCCGCTGTTGGAGGGCAACTGGCTCCAACTGCCCAGTAGCGTCCTTCACGAGCCTCCTCCATAGATGCCGATGACTGCTATCAGTCATCGACAAGTCCACACACCTCCACATCCACCTGTACCACATCACTGCATCCCTTCTCGAGCAAGTGCCGCGCCCGTTGAGCCCCCTCGATACGGCCAAACAAAAGCTGTTTAGGCATGCAGTGGTCGGGCATGCGTGCTACATACCCAGAAAACGCAGCCTTGCCTGTCGAAAGAGTGCACCGATGGGAATGTGTTCAGATCTTGCAAGGATTTGTGAGCTCACACAATCCAGACTGGTTTAATCTAGGATAGATCGTAGGCAGCATAGCCTGAATGTGTATAACCGACACACACACTCCAGACACACGTGCAAGTACACCCACACACACTCCAGGCACACATACAGCACACACACACACTCCAGGCACACACACACACTCCAGACACACACACACACACTCCAGGCACACACACATACACACTCCAGGCACACACACACACACACACTCCAGGCACACACACACACTCCAGGCACACACACACACACTCCAGGCACACACACACACACACTCCAGGCACACACACACACTCCAGGCACACACACACACACTCCAGGCACACACACACACACTTCAGGCACACACACACTCCAGGCACACACACATACACACTCCAGGCACACACACATACACACTCCAGGCACACACACACACTCCAGGCACACACCCACACTCCAGGCACACACACACACTCCAGGCACACACACACTCCAGACAAACACACACTCCAGCCACACACACACACACACTCCAGGCACACACACACACACTCCAGGCACACACACACACCAGGCACACACACACACTCCAGGCACACACACACACTCCAGGCACACACACACACACTCCAGGCACACACACACACTCCAGGCACACACACACACACTCCAGGCACACACACACACTCCAGGCACACACACACACTCCAGACACACACACACACTCCAGGCACACACACACACTCCAGGCACACACACACACTCCAGGCACACACACACTCCAGGCACACACACACACACACTCCAGGCACACACACACTCCAGGCACACACACACACTCCAGGCACACACACACTCCAGGCACACACACACACTCCAGGCACACACACACTCCAGGCACACACACACACACTCCAGGCACACACACACACACTCCAGGCACACACACATACACACTCCAGGCACACACACACACACACTCCAGGCACACACACACACACTCCAGGCACACACACACTCCAGGCACACACACACACACACTCCAGGCACACACACACACACTCCAGGCACACACACACACAATCCAGGCACACACACTCCAGGCACACACACACTCCAGGCACACACACACACACTCCAGGCACACACACACTCCAGGCACACACACACACACTCCAGGCACACACACACACTCCAGGCACACACACACACACTCCAGGCACACACACTCCAGGCACACACACACTCCAGGCACACACACACACACACTCCAGGCACACACACACACACTCCAGGCACACACACAAACACTCCAGGCACACACACACACACACTCCAGGCACACACACACACACTCCAGACACACACGCAGCACGGGCACACACACCCCTCCGTTGTCTCCACCTCCAGTCCACCCCGCCAAGCGTTTTGTTTTGCAACTGTTTAATAGTATTAAAGCGAACCCCAATAACAACTTATACCGCCTTTTACTCCATCCCCCATCACCATCATCATCAACAACAACCCCCCACCCAGCCAGCCAGCCTCCTCCCCCGACGCGTAAACGGGATGTTAAAAGGCAGGGAGAGGTGCGGTAAGGAGGGAGGCTGGGACAGAGATCCTGATGCTGCAGGACACAGAGAGTGGAGGGCGCGTTCAGGTTATTACACAGAGATCGCCAGCGCAGTGCACACGTACAGAGAGATCGTGTTGGATCAACAGAAACACCCTTATTATAGTGCAGTACACGCAGATATATTTATTGTTACACAGATACCATTAAACACTGTAGTACACACAATCATATACACATTGTTACCTTTAGTATGCAATAAACATATATACAGTACAGTGATCGTGTGACACAGAGACCTTAATACCGCAGTACACACAGTGAGCTGGGTCATATTGGGCTGGAAAACCAAACGGCCGATGGAATTGGCATAATATTTTAATTTCGACGTCAGCAACACAACGGAACGTGTGATTGTACCTGCTTGTATGTACAGAAGATTTAGGATAACATAGTCGACATAGTTAATAGTGTTGTATGGACACATTTATACCGTAGCATAACACACACACAGATCGTATTATATACACCGAGATCCTTTACTGCAGCACACAGTTATATAATTCTCGGCACACATTATTTATTAAATTAGGTATCACTGAAGCGATACCCCCGGCTATAATTAGAGAAAACCCTTATACTGCAGTGCGCACACCATAACAAACGTAGACACACATTGCTACATCGTATGTATATGGAGCGTTGCACACGTACATAACACGGGCAGTATACATGCAGTGTGTGTACATACCCTTTATACATCGGTGTTAATGTGATCAGGAGATCGTGGATTATATAGTCGGTTGATTGGAAAAGATCGACCAGCCATCAGCAGCAAACGCCGGCAGCAGCGTCATTATCAGCAGCAGCAGCTCCAGTGAGTATATCGATTACATCAATATCAGCAGCAGGATAACTCTCTTAACATCAGCATCACCATCTCTCGCGGTGACAAAGAACACCATTAGCATCACCACCATCAAGAATCATTTATCATCGTGATAATCATCAGTAAGCAGCACCATCAACCTCAGCTGCATCAGTAACTATCAGTAACCATCATCAATAATAATCATCAGTAAACATTAGTATCACCATCATCGACACCGCCATCAATAATCAGCAGCAGCGCCAGGAGACGTCAATATCACGATCACGACCATGAATCAAAAATCAATCCTCACCCTCGCCACCACCTTCACTCTTCAACAGCAGCGTCAGTACACATCACTAACGTCATCACATTCATCATCAATAACCTTCACCACCAATGCCAATCATCATCATCACCAACAATCATCGGCATCAATAATCATCGGCACCAATAATCATCGGCACCAGTAAACATCAATAACATCGGTATCATCACAACCATCAATCACCAACCTCCATCAGTTATCACCATCAACCATCGCTGTCACTACCATAAATAATGATCATCAGCAGCACCACCTCCAATCATCACCACCATAACGGTCAATAACCACCAATTACCACCACCACCACCAATCATTACTATTAAAGAATCATTCGTCACAGCCGCGGGGCTCCGCAGGGGGCGAGCGGGGCCGTCCGCTAGGGGGCGCTGCGCCCCGCACAGAGGAGGAGGAGGCCTGCGCGGGGTAATTTTCCATTCGGGGGGTGGGGGCTGGTGGGGGGGCTGGGACCGTGGGGGGTGGTGGGGGGGTGGCTGGGACTGTGGGCGGGGTATTTCCTCCCCCCCCCCGCCGCGCGCTCCCCACTCACTGAGCCATCTCCGGGTGTAGCCCACCACACCACACTCACTACAACTACTGCTGCTGCACCCTCACTCCAATTGCTGCTGGTGACACTCATCAGGCTCTGTGTCCACCTGCAGCGGTGTGAAGTCATTTGCGTCGCGATCAGCAGCATCAGCATCATCATCAGCAGCATCAGCAGCAGCATCATCATCAGCAGCAGCAGCCACCAAGCAACGGCATTGTCGTCAGCGGCATCGTTCCCACCAGGTGTGTTACCGATGTGAAAGCGTGGGGTGTGTGAT
This sequence comes from Lethenteron reissneri, assembly GCF_015708825.2. NCBI lineage: Eukaryota > Metazoa > Chordata > Hyperoartia > Petromyzontiformes > Petromyzontidae > Lethenteron > Lethenteron reissneri. The sequence goes on along the minus strand of NC_083832.1, from coordinate 12,203,864 downwards.
ATGTAGCAGCAGTGTATGTGTCAGGATACACGTGTGTGTGTAACAGTGTGCACGTGTGTGTCAGGATACACGTGTGTGTGTGACAGTGTGCACGTGTGTGTGACAGTGTATGTGTCAGGATTGGCTAAAGTGGCCACTCGGGACAGAGTCATCTTGTTGGGTGACTTCAATGCCCGAGTTGGTCATGATGCTGGCACCTGGTCTGGAGTGATTGGAAGGCATGGGCCAGATCAGCTCAATAACAACGGTAGGAGGCTGCTAGATTTTGTGCAGCCCATGGGCTTGTAATTACCAACACGCTCTTCCGGCATCGGCGCATCCACACAACATCATGGATGCATGCCGGGTCCAAGCAAGAACATCTGCTGGACTACATAGTGACGGATTAGCGGATGCGAGCCCATGTCCTTGACACCAGGACCTACCGTGGAGCTGATGTGCCCTCTGACCATCGACTTGTCATCTGTAAGATGCGCCTGCCATTCTTCCACTCCGGTGGTGGGTGTACACCCAGGATCCCATTCCAACCTAAAGTGGCCTGGTCTCAGCTGATGAAAGTTGCAAGCGAGAATTTAATCATCGCTTGCAGCTGGGGTTGGCATCGTCCCCCACTCCTCCTGATGTCGAGGGTAAATGGGCGAGGTTTAGGACTGTGACTCATGCAGCTGCAATGGCTGCTTTGGGTACGTGGTCCAGACCTCCCCAGAGACCCTGGCTGACAGAGGAGGTGTTCAGGATAGTTGAGAAAAAGCGACAGGCCCACTCTCATCGGCTACAGCATCCCACGTCAGAGAATGAAGAGGCTTACCGCAGCCTTCGCTCGGAGGTTCGGAGAGCCGTAAGGCGCTGCAAGGATGGGTGGTGGTCGCGGATTGCTGAGGAGATGGAATCTGCCTCAGTGGCCCGCGATCACAAATCACTATTTAACTCCATCAAAAAAGTAACCTGCAGCGCCACACCTATTACCATAATTAGGGGAAAAAACGGTGATCCATTCTCCGACCCACAGGAACAGTTTTGCAGATTTGCTGAGCATTTCTGTGAGGTCCTGGGGGAGGGGAAATCCTTCAGCCAGGAAAACATCATGGCACAAAGTGGGGATGACCCTGCTGAGGCTGCGGTGCCTCAAATATTGGAAGAGGTCACCCCCTATGAGTGGCTGGTTGAGGTGCCATCTGTTGAGGAAGTACTGAAGGCGATCCGGAGTCTGAGACCGGGAAAGGCACCGGGCAGAGATGATCTCCCAAGCGAAATGCTGAGGGAGGGTGGCGTTTGTGCACAGACTGCCCTATATGACATCATAACAGCAGTCTGGACCGCTGAACGGGTTCCGCAGGGTTGGAAGGATGCCCTGGTAGTCCCCCTTTTTAAGAAGGGGGATCGCACAGACTGTAACAACTACAGGGGCATCTCACTCCTCAGTGTGCCGGGAAAGGTCCTGGCAAGGATTATTCAACATCGCCTTGCTAGGCACGCTGAGGAGAGGCTTGCGGAGCCCCAATGCGGTTTCAGGAAAGGGCGGTCCTGCACAGATGCCATATTTTCTGTCCGTCTGCTACAGCAGAGGTGTAGGGAATTTCAACAAGACCTACATCTCTGCTTTATTGACCTGGTCAAGGCCTATGATACCATCAGTAGGCCTGGGCTCTGGGTTGTTCTTCGTGCTTCCGGAGTCCCTGACCCTCTGCTCACGATCATTAAGGACCTTCATGATGGTGAGCGGGCCCGGGTTAAACTACGTGGCCGGGAGTCAGAGCTTTTCCCTGTACACCTTGGGGTGCGACAGGGATGTCCTCTGGCTCCCACATTATTTAACATTTATTTTGACCACGTAGTTCGTTAAGCCTTCAATAGCTGTACCGGGGGAATCTCCATTTGGTACAGATATAATGGGAGGCTGATCGATGCCCGGGTGCGATCAAGGGATGGCGCCCTATTGGTCAACCATGTTATGTATGCCGATGATTTGGTAATAGCTGCTCATTCAGAGGAGGAGTTGGAGACGCTGCTACTGAGGTTGGAGCGTGCCACTAAGAGGTGGGGCCTTACCATCAGCCCTACCAAAACTAAGCACCTGCCTGGGTATTTTGTACCATCAGATTCTCCACCCCCACAACTCCCAATCGGTGATGGGGCAGTAGTGAAGACAGTGGAGAGTTTCCCATACCTGGGCAGTGTGCTTATGACCGGCTCCAGTTTAACAGCAGTTGGTCTCACTCCGAATCAGTCGAGCGGCAATATCTTTTCATCGGTTGCGTAATGCTGTGTGGAAGCTACCTGGTCTGTCGCTCCGCACGAAGCTTCAAGTCTTCTCGGCTACAGTCATTCCCTCCCTTCTCTATGCTTGCGAAACGTGGACCCCCCTAATGGAGCATCTTCGCCGGTTGGAAACATTTAGGCTGGCCTGCTTACCATCCATCCTGGGTTTAACCAGGCTGGATTGTGTGAGGAGCTCACAAATCCTTGAAAGATCTGGGCAAAGTCCCATCGGTGTGCTCCTCCGGCTGGCAAAGCTGCGTTGGCTGTGTCATGTAGCCCGCATGCCCAGCCACCGCATGCCGAAACAGCTTTTGTTCGGCCGGATCGAAGGGGCTAAACGGGCGCGGCACGGGCTAGAGAAGAGATGGAGTGATGTGGTACAGGAGGACTTGGAGCTGAGTGGACTTGCCAATGACTGGTACCATCGGTGGCAAGATCGGCCTCTGTGGAGGAGGCTCGTGAAGGACGCTACTGGGCAGTTGGAGGCAGTCGCCCACCAGCAACAACGGAGGGTGGAGGAGCGACGCTCACAACAACGAGCGGAGCGCTAAAGCACAGCAAGTTGGCACAGTAGGGGGCACAGGTGGTGCATCAGCCAGTCATCTCGGCCATCTCAGTCAGTCGACCCGTGGCACCTGGGTCTGCCCCGTGACCTCCTGCCAGCGGGCGTTCAACACTTCACGTGGCCTCAAGGTGCACATGGCCTGGCACAAACGTCGTGGTGACGTCACCGCCACTTAGTAGCGAATGGCGGTTGTTGTGCTGTTGTTGTGTCAGGATACACGTGTGTATGACAGGGTACACGTGTGTGACAGTGTGCACGTGTGTGTGCCAGTGTATGTGTGTGTAGGAGAGCGGTAGTGTAGCGGTTTGCGCTGCACTACGAACCCGGCGACCCGAGTTCGATTCCCTCTCACGGCCAAATCTGTACAGGTCCCGGAACTCCCCTAAGTCGACTCCGTCTCAAATTATTCCCTGGTGCGGTGTAAACATCGCCACTGGGGAGACAAAGGCGGCCGGGCGTGGTGCTGGCCACCGACTCCCTCGTGTGCCGTGCCGGCCTTCATAGGTGCTGCTACTCGCTAACAGCACTTGCCCCTGCAGCCTGTCACAGGCTTGACAATGTAGTGTACATAAACATTAATACAATGTAGTGTCTGTGTACATTAATACAATGTCGTGTACAAAAACATTTATACAATGTAGTGTACATGTCACCATGTATACCGTGTAATGAATATGCAACTGTATACTGTGTAGTGTATAAAAACATTTATCTGATGCAGTGTATATGTCACTATACCATTACATTAGCCAAGAATGTATGTTTGTGTGTAACGCGCGTGACGTCACTCCACATGCCCCCCCCCCCCTCATTCATATTCATGAGCGGGTGGATTTTTACACTCACACAGAAGGTCGAGCGGAAATACAATTTTTTTCGCAAATTCGCTTTAAGTTTCACATTTCCTTGTTGAAAGTGAATCTAATAAATAATTCTACGCCGCAACAACGTGGATTTGGTATCTTTATTTCTTCAGCACTTGAGACAAAAGGTTAGTCTAATTGATGCTTATACATTATGGTAAAATAGACATTTCTCGGTGACTTTCCAGATATTGTATCGAATTCCAATTAATTTCAACCCCAGCGACCGAAAGCAGAAGTGAATAAAGTATCAGAGCAGTGAATTTGAACAAATTGAAGGTCACTTACATACAGTGCTACAGTGGTGACATGAAGTGAGGTGTTTCCTGACTTCGTTTTGTGCACGATTCACTGCCATCAAATTTACACAAAATATACTCTGATACATTTTTTCGTAAATATTACATCTCCCGTCCTAGGACGGGCACAAGGCGAGTGACGTGAATATTCACGTCACTCATCTTCGTCTCAAACTCTCCCCCTGGCGAGCCACCCATCTCTAGCCCCGCCCCCCTTCCCCATCTCTAGCCCCGCCCCCTCTCCCATCTCTAGCCCCGCCCCCTTCCCCATCTCTAGCCCCGCCCCCCTCTCTCTCCCATCTCTAGCCCCGCCCCTCTCTCCCATCTCTAGCCCCGCCCCCCTCTCTCTCCCATCTCTAGCCCCGCCCCCCTCTCTCTCCCATCTATAGCCCCGCCCCCCTCTCTCTCCCATCTATAGCCCCGCCCCCCTCTCTCTCCCATCTCTAGCCCCGCCCCCCTCTCTCTCCCATCTCTAGCCCCGCCCCCTTCCCCATCTCTAGCCCCGCCCCCTTCCCCATCTCTAGCCCCGCCCCCTTTCCCATCTCTAGCCCCGCCCCCCTTCCCCATCTCTAGCCCCGCCCCCCTCTCCCATCTCTAGCCCCGCCCCCCTCTTCCATCTCTAGCCCCGCCCCCTCTCTCCCCCATCTCTTGCCCCGCCCCCCTCTCCCATATCTAGCCCCGCCCCCCTCTCTCCCTCACCTCTAGCCCCGCCCCCTTACCCTGCCCTATATAGCCTCGTGTCACGGCAGCGCCCTCGCCTGCTTCAGCAGTTTCCCTGCTGTGATTGTCTCACCTGATGACGGTCGCTTGTGTTGCTATAGAAACGTCGTGACTTATTACTTACTACCTACGTGGCTTTACCGAAAGAACCGAGGCGTATGAGTATGTAACTGTATACCATGGGGTGTAGACGACGTCCCTGTGTATACCGCGCGGTGTTAACACGTGCAGTCGTAGACCTTCAAATCTAGATAGTCGTAGATCTCTTACGTTAGTCTATGGGTCTGTGCGTCTGTCGGTCTCTCACGTTAGTCCGTGGGTCTCTCTGTAAGTCTATGGATCTCTCTGTGAGTCTATGGATCTCTCTGTGAGTCTATGGATCTCTCTGTAAGTCTATGGATCTCTCTGTAAGTCTATGGATCTCTCTGTAAGTCTATGGGTCTCTCTGTAAGTCTATGGGTCTCTCTGTAAGTCTATGGATCTCTCTGTGAGTATGGGAAGGCGAGGCGGTCATATGCAAAGGACAAGAGGAATTATTGAGTCTGGACTTGAACAGGGGCAGGGAGTTGACAGTGTGGTCCGCTGGGGGAATGAAGTTGTTCCAGACTGTGGGTGCAGCAGAGGAAAATGAGCGACCTCCCACTGAGTGAAACCTGACCGCTGGGTTTCCACAGAGAGCAGCCGCTGTTGGAGCGGAGCGTTGCATGGAGGGAAATCCGCGTGAGGTGGAAGGGAAGAGGTATTGAATTGGACCGAGAGATATAAAGAGGAGGAACGTGTTGATCAGAGATGATACGCAAGTTAGAGGCACCGTTCAGTGTAAACACGGCGAGTGGGCTCTGGCAGCATGCGTCAAGGCAAGGAGGTACGACTCGCCAGAGGCTGAGACTAAGACCGGAGTGGCGGCCAAAGGAGGGAGCAGTGTCCGACAGAACGTCCACCGCAGGCGCACGGTGGACCGTCGCATCGCTGGACTCTGAGAGATAGTGGCGGCTTGGGAGAGACTTTCGTCCAGCAGTGGATAGACCACGGCCGGTGATACCACGTGATTGTGTAAATGACACCTCTCTGTGTGTGTGTGTGTGTACGTCCATGCCTAGGCTCCCAGCTGCCAGCCTAACTCAAAACCAGTGTCCTGCTCGACGCCACGACCATCCTCCACCTTCCCGTCTCCTCACCTGTCCACCAAGGAGGTACTTAACCTGGCTCAGGTCACGTTCAAGTGGCCCATGTGGCCGACGTGGCCCTGGTTAGAATCACTTTGGTCTGTCTTTAGGTTTGAAGTCTGCCATGCGACCCCGAAATTGTGTTTTATTGATATTCACCAGATAAAATACATTGAATGATTGTATTACGAATGTAAGGGCCCTGTTAAAAACGTTTGCGACTTTGGGACGACCTCCCCCCCCCCCCCTCCTTGGGAAGTTCTAGGTCCTCCTCTGGACCATGTAGCAGAAACCTGCACTCAAAGAAAGGGAGACGTGGGTTGTGGGCCCCGAATGGAGACAGCCAGTTGGATGCAGAGAGCTAGAGACGAGGACGCTGTGGAGCAGGTTGGGGAGATGCGAAGTGTGGTTGGTTGGAGCGACTCAGAATGGGCGATCGTTGTGGGTCGGCCACATTTTTCTCAGAGCCGGGAGCTGCAAGGCTCGGGTGTCGGGAACGAGGCCGAGAGGCGGCGCGAGAGAGAGATGCACCACTCGACGGGAGTGACGCAAAGAGGAGAGTTCCTGATCGGGCAGGCAAGGTGGTGGAGGGAGATGGAGCCAAGGACCTGGCATTCGATTTCCTAATAGCCACGGCTAACATCAGCAGTGGTCGATAGCTGAGCCAGTCGTGATGGCATGCCTCCCACTCCTCCCTAAACTAAACTATGCGTGGATTTTTATCCGTTCCTCTGGTTGTTCCGCTCCACATTTAGAATCAACGTGCGGTTAGAGTATTTGGCCACTATACATTTCCACATCATAACCCACTTTGTTGAGCTATCATTTGTGGCCAGGTCACTTCTGAAAAAGAGCTATGTAGCTCAGTGGGCTTTATCTGGTAAAATAAAAATAGTTTATAGGAAGAGATTCAACTTACAGAACTTGGCAGCGATTCTTACCTCCTGCATTATCTGTCTCCAATGGTGATTAATGATCACTTGGGCCCGGTCGCTTTCTAAAAAAAAGCTGCATAGCTCAATGGGCCTTACTTAGAATAAAAATATTTTACAGTTTTAGTTTAGATATCTGAAGCGGTCAAGGCGGCACCCCTCCCAGTACCCTTCACCAACCCGCACTGAACTAGCGTGGTGAAGTATGGTCAAGACAACCCGCACGACCCACATGGTATGGGAAACGGCCTTTGTCCAGCAGTGGCTTGACAAAGGGGCTGTGAATTATTGGTATTTTACGATACGGGCAAATTGGCCTCTGTCCTGTATTGCCACATCAAACTCAGCGGTCCCGAGTGCAATCGATGCGGCGGATTCCGAGACTCGTACCGAGCGGTAGGTGCGAGGACTCTGGACCGGTGTCCTGTCTTAGGAAAGCAACGATGCCAGGAGGGTGGGGGAGAGGGGTGGCGGGGGAGGCAGCCATCGCGTTTAGACGGGCCGAGCGATGGGCCCCAAACAGGTGGATCATCGCCGAGGGATGACGGCTGGTGTCGGGCGGTTTCGACCCAGCAGCGCGAGCGCCGCGTGACGTGCGCGACGTCACCTTGTTTCTAGGCAAAAACATAATAATTAGTATTACAAATAACTAATATTAGTAATACAATAATAGTGTCATTTCCGTGATTTTCTGAGTGAAAGTACTGGAGTTACTACAGCAGTGGATGGCCAGACTTTGGTCAAATTCAGTGGTGGATCTATAAATGTGTCAAAACATTGCTTTTTTATTTGGTATGTGCAATCATGAAACAAATATTCAATGCCAATATGAATAAGTATAACCCGTAAAAACAAAGTTTTTCACTATAAATCCTTTATATGCGTGGCAGCGAACTTAATATAAAGGATTTAAAAATATATTCGCCTGTGGAGGACGCGGAGATCGATCCCGCGACCTTTGGCATGGGAAGTGAGGGCGCTACCAACTGCGCTACTCCGCCACGGCCTGTGGAGGGGTTACGCTCTGGGCTCTTATACTGTGACGTTCAGCCAAAGCGATGAATGAGTTCTATTTGAATATATGTAAAATACATTTTTTTTGCCTAAAAAGTGTAAAATTTTGGGAATCTTTTTTTCACGAACATTAATTGTCTGGCACAACGAGTCTGTGTGGAAAATGTCAGCTCGATTGGATCACGGGAAGTGGGTTAAAAAACGACCGAAAGATTTGCACGGTCGTAAGCAAGCAAGCAAGCACACAAGCAAGCAAGCACGCAAGCAAGCAAGCACGCAAGCAAGCAAGCATGCGAACTTAATATAAAGGATTTAATAAGATTTTTTGGAGTTTGAGAGGGGTGCGGCGACCCCCCCCCCCCCTCCCGGGTCAAAGGTGAAGACCATGGTTGTTATTGTCGTTGAATATTTAACTGAAATGAAATATTAAATGTTTCCCGCCGCCCCATGACATTTTCTGATCGCGTTGGCGTTTGCCCGGAGCACGCGCTGTGACGATTCCGCACGGCCCCAAAATCTAATCTCGCCGTAGGGAACTCGGGGCTAGATCGCGAAATGGGACCAGCCCGGAAAATTCAGGCTGCAGCCAGAAATTGTGGCCCAACTTGAGTTGACATTAAAAATATTGAAACACGGGTGAAATATGACTCTCTGAGACGGGTGAGCTGAAGATGAGCACAGTGATCATTAGCAGCTGCAGCGGCCATGAGCGTTCCACTGCTGGTTGAAGGCCTCCCCACGCTACCGCCTGCGACGTTGGGGTGAATGAATTTCAGGGACCTGATTAGTGGATAATTCCTGCGGCCCAGTCATTGAATGAAAGAGTGAACCATGGAGTCCAATGAATGAAGGAATTAATTGGTGAGCCATAGTGCCAAATGATTGAATTAGTGAACTGTGGGGCCTGATGAATGAAAGAAAGATTGAGTGAACTCTGGTATCTGGTGAAATAATGAGTGATCCCTGGGGCACAGCGAATGAAAGATTAATGAATGAACCATGGCGGCCAGTGAATGAATGAATGAGTTAGTGAATCATCAGGCACAGTGAGTGATGCAATGGATGGGAGGAATGAGTGAATCTCGAGGGGCCGTGTGGAATGCTCGTGGGAGATATCGGATGTCGCACAACACATGGTATGTGATATCCCGCCCGCTTTTATCTCTCCATCTCACACTGTAATATTTCAATCGCTCGCCTAATTATTTATATCGTACAGGACAGTGCCGTGTACACGCACACACGCGTACTCTGCGTACACGCAGTTCAACGTAGTGTATTACAGTATACAATACATTGCAGTGTATATACAACGCAGTGGTGTATTGTATATCTATATATATAAAATCGTGCATGTCTGTCTGTGTGTGTGGATTTCGGACCATACGCACTTTCATTGGACGGCGGTTGCCCCTGGCAACAGCTAACGACGCCTTCGCCGCTTTCATTGGACGGCGGTTGCCCCTGGCAACGAGTAGCAACTTTTCGCCGCGGGGTGGACGCCATTTTTAATAGCGCGGGGGGGGGGACCGGCACCCGTACCCAGCGTTCGCCGGGTGGGAAAATCAGGCAAGGCGGGAGGCTCTGCACGGTGCTAGGCCTCGACACCCAACACGCCACTCTGAGGTAAATTCATACAAATTTCACGTCCTCTACAGAGTGGCGAGGGAGGCAGAGTGGCGAGAGAGGGAGAGTGGCGAGGGAGGGACTCAGCCTCAAAACGAGTAACTGGTGTGGCGTATTAACATCGCCACTGGGGAGACAAAGGCGGCCGGGCGTGGTGGATACAAGTCCCGGGCAAAGCCGGGTCATGACTATGTGTGTATGTGTTTATGTGTATGTCTGTGTGTCTGTATGTATGTGTGTATGTATGTGTCTGTATGTGTTTGTGTGTATGTATGTGTGTGTCTGTATGTGTGTGTGTGTATTGTGTATGTGTTTGTGTGTATGTATGTGTTTGTATGTGTGTGTATGTGTTTGTGTGTATGTGCGTGTATGTATGTGTTTAATTCGTGGTTTAGTGGTAATGAATTGACCTTCATGATGGTGAGCGGGCCCGGGTAAAACTACGTGGCCGGGAGTCGGAGCCTTTCCCTGTACACCTTGGGGTGCGACAGGGATGTCCTCTGGCTCCCACATTATTTAACATCTATTTTGACCGCGTAGTTCGTGAAGCCTTCAATAGCTGTACCGGGGGAATTTCCATTTGGTACAGATATAATGGGAGGCTGATCGACGCCCGGGTGCGATCAAGGGATGGCTCCCTATTGGTCAACCACGTTATGTATGCCGATGATTTGGTAATAGCTGCTCATTCAGAAGAGGAGTTGGAGGCGCTGCTGCTGAGACTGGAGCGTGCCACTAAGAGGTGGGGCCTTACCATCAGCCCCACCAAAACCAAGCACCTGCCTGGGTATTTTGTACCATCGGACACTCCACCCCCACAACTCCCAATTGGTGATGGGGCAGTTGTGGAGAGAGTGGAGAGTTTCCCATACCTGGGCAGTGTGCTTATGACCGGCTCCAGTCTATCAGCAGAGGTCTCACTCCGAATCAGTCGAGCGGCAATATCTTTTCATCGGTTGCGTAACGCTGTGTGGAAGCTACCTGGTCTGTCGCTCCGCACGAAGCTTCAGGTCTTCTCGGCCACGGTCATTCCCTCCCTTCTCTACGCTTGCGAGACGTGGACCCCCCTGGTGGAGCATCTTCGCCGGTTGGAAACATTTAGGCTGGCCTGCCTACGATCCATCCTGGGTTTAACCAGGCTGGATTGTGTGAGGAGCTCACAAATCCTTGAAAGATCTGGGCAAAGTCCCATCAGTGAGCTCCTCCGGCAGGCAAGGCTGCGTTGGCTGGGTCATGTAGCCCGCATGCCCAGCCACCGCATGCCTAAACAGCTTTTGTTCGGCCGGATCGAGGGGGCTAGACGGGCGCGGCACGGGCTGGAGAAGAGATGGAGTGATGTGGTACAGGAGGACGTGGAGCTGAGTGGACTTGCCGATGACTGGTACCAGCGGTGTCAAGATCGGCCTCAGTGGAGGAGGCTCGTGAAGGACGCTACTGGGCAGTTGGAGGCAGTCGCCCTCCAACAACAACGGAGGGCGGAGGAGCGACGCTCACAACAACGAGCGGAGCGCCGGGTGGCTAAAGCACAGCAAGTTGGTACAGTAGGGGGCACAGGTGGTGCATCAGCCAGTCATCTCGGTCATCTCGGTCAGTCGACCAGTGGCACCTGGGTCTGCCCCGTGACCTCCTGCCAGCGGGCTTTCGACACTTCACGTGGCCTCAAGGTGCACTTGGCCTGGCACAAGCATCGTGGTGACGTCACCGCCACTTAGTGGCGAATGGCGGTTGTTGTTGTTGTTGTATGTATGTGTGTGTATGTGTGTGTCTGCAGCAAGCGCGTGTATGTGTACCTATGGACGCGCGCGCGTGTGTTGTGTAGGGGGAACGGTAGTGTAGTGCTTAGCGTGCTGCCTGTGTGTGTGTGTCTGTGTGTGTGTCTGTGTGTGTGCGTGTGTGGTGTGTGGGGAGCGGTAGTGTAGTGGTTAGCGTGCTGTCTGTGTGTCTGTGTGTGTGTGTCTGCCTGTGTGTCTGTGTGTGTGCGCGTGTGTTGTGTAGGGGGAACGGTAGTGTAGTGCTTAGCGTGCTGCCTGTGTGTGTGTCTGTGTGTGTGTCTGTGTGTGTGTGTCTGTGTGTGTCTGTGTGTGTGTCTGTGTGTGTGGTGTGTGGGGAGCGGTAGTGTAGTGGTTAGCGTGCTGTCTGTGTCTGTGTGTGTGTCTGTGTGTGTGCGTGTGTGGTGTGTGGGGAGCGGTAGTGTAGTGGTTAGCGTGCTGTCTGTGTGTCTGTGTGTGTGTGTCTGTGTGTGTGTGTCTGTGTGTGTGTCTGTGTGTGTGTGTCTGTGTGTCTGTGTGTGTGTGTCTGTGTGTGTGTCTGTGTGTGTGCGCGTGTGTTGTGTAGGGGGAACGGTAGTGTAGTGCTTAGCGTGCTGCCTGTGTCTGTGTGTGTGTGTCTGTGTGTGTGTCTGTGTGTGTGCGTGTGTGGTGTGTAGGGGGAACGGTAGTGTAGTGCTTAGCGTGCTGCCTGTGTGTGTGTGTCTGTGTATCTGTGTGTGTGTGTGTCTGTGTGTGTGTGTCTGTGTGTGTGTGTCTGTGTGTGTGTGTCTGTGTGTGTGTGTCTGTGTGTGTGTCTGTGTGTGTGTGTCTGTGTGTGTGTCTGTGTGTGTGCGTGTGTGGTGTGTAGGGGGAACGGTAGTGTAGTGCTTAGCGTGCTGCCTGTGTGTGTGTCTGTGTGTGTGTCTGTGTGTGTGCGTGTGTGGTGTGTGGGGAGCGGTAGTGTAGTGGTTAGCGTGCTGTCTGTGTGTCTGTGTGTGTGTCTGTGTGTGTGCGTGTGTGGTGTGTGGGGAGCGGTAGTGTAGTGGTTAGCGTGCTGTCTGTGTGTCTGTGTGTCTGTCTGTGTCTGTCTGTGTGTGTCTGCGTGTGTCTGTGTGTGTGTCTGTGCATCTGTGTGTGTGAGGAGCGGTGGGTGTAGTGGTTAACGCTACGCTGCGCTACCAACCCGGCGAACCGAGTTCGATTCCCGCTCATGGCCACCACCGGTCAAGATTATTTGAACCTCCCATAGGTCCACTCAGCCTCAAACGAGTAACTGGTGTGGCGTATTAACATCGCCACTGGGGAGGCAAAGGCGGCCGGCCGTGGTGGATACAAGTCCCGGGCGAAGCCGGGTAGTACAGCTAGTACTTATACATAATGGTATACACTCTTCGGCAGAGTGGGCGAGATGTCGCTATACCCGCGCCTCATACGTTCGTACGGACCAGCGGATGTAAAGGGGTATAGGGACTTTTCTACCACCCAATAAAATAGCTGTAATAACACCGTGTACACTCCGTGTATGTGAGGTACTATACATTGTGTTGTGCAGCATACACCGTGTACACGAGCTGTTCGATTATGTACTTTATGGTACTCAATATGTGTACATGCATTACAGGGTGGGCGGACGGGAAGTCCCTATACCCCTATTGTATAAGGCTAATTAAGTCGCAGAGGTAAAGGGGGTATAGGGATTTCCCGCCCACCCTCTCGTATCGTGCAGTGTGCTGCACATGCGGGGTCCACTAGGGGCGCTGTCGGGCCTCCTCTCCTCGTGGAATTTTCCACTACCCCTGTCCCACAGCGATTCCCAAGCCCAGAGCCGAACATTAGAACTCTCCAGTAAACATGGGGCGATGGGCCAACGCTTCCAACCGCATGCCAACATTCCTCACGTTGGCATCTTTACTGCGTACTTACCTTTGCCGTAACAATAACTCTGACCATACCGATGTATATTTATCTGTGATGCTGACAAGAAAACCCTCCCTCACCTTAACAATAGGACCATCCCTGACCATACAAATAGGACCATCCCTGACCCAAACAATAGGACCATCCCTTACCCTAACAATAGACCCTAACAATAACTATCCGTGATCATACACACAGCGCTATATTTAGGCATTGGGACACTGCCCCCCCACCCTGCCCCCACACCCCCACCCCTCGTAGGGTAACCTACGTAAAATTAATAGACCAGCGATGACTGAAAGTGGCATTGTTGATGTTTTGTACACAACACAGGCGCAATCTGCATCAGCAATCTCGCCTTTGTTAATCACATGGGCCCGCGGCAGGCCAGCATGACCATGGAGTGAGCCCTGACTCTAGCCCTGAGCTTAACCCCAACCTCGAACGCTCGGTCCCACCGCTCCGTGTCCGTGGTGGACGTCATCTCAGGCGCTGGCTCTCCCCGTCGTCTGCCACTCGGTCGCGAGTCTCGACCACCGTCCGCTCGCTTTCCACGCGCACGTTCCCTCGTCCACACGTTCCTCTCCCTGTCGCTCGGCGCAGCATCGCTACGTGTCTGGCACTCGCGACCCCACCCTAACCCTGCGTTTTCCACGTGCATGCGTGTGCGCGTGTGCGTGTGTGCGCGTGCGTGTGTGCGCGTGCGTGTGCGTGCAGAAACCCTCCGCGCTCCCACACCATGTCAGAGGGCTCCCCCGAATCCCCCAAGCGCCACGTGTCCTCCTCCCCGTGCTCTTCGCAGTCCGACTCGGACACCACGGGCCCTCTCCTCCTCGACCACAACTACGGCCACGACAACGACGAGGAGGACGACGACGAAGATGCCGTGACTTGCCACCGCGTCCACCGCGGCCACCACGCCGTCGTCGGCATGGACGGCGACCGCAAGTCCCGGCAGGCGTCGGTGCGTGTGCCGATGTTTGACGGCACCACCGCGGCCGCCGCGGAGAAGAAGAAGAAGAAGATGGAGCTGGGGGCAGCGGCGGGGGGTGGCGCCGGAGCCCGGGATGTGGCCGGCGCCGGCAAGGACGCCGGCGTCGGGAGTTCAGTGGAGCGGCAGACGTGGGGCAGGCAGCTCGACTTCCTGATGTCGTGCGTGGGCTACGCGGTGGGGCTCGGCAACGTGTGGCGCTTCCCCTACCTGTGCTACCGCAACGGCGGAGGTGGGTCCCGCCCGCCCGCTCGCTCGCCCGCTCGGCAAGGTCCACATGTGTTCGCTCACCAGATTGTTCACTTCTTGAGGTGGGGAGCGGTCCAGGGGCTCTCCGGGGGTCTCCGTGCGAGGCATCGGTAACCGAGACCCCCGAACTCGCTGCGCTAGAGAACCCGGTTCAACCACAGTCGGCGGCTAAACCGCCATTCGAACCCAGGCTCTCGGCTGTGCCTGCTTAGCGTCTCTGACCTCTGAGCCACCCGGCCTCCTCTGTTTGTTTCAAGGGGGGCAGATGCGTGTGGTGGGAGAAAAAAGGGGGGCCTGGCTTATGCTGGAACAGGATGTGGGTCGTGGGGGGGGGCGATTACTCTATTGACGCAGATGCAATTCAATAGTGTGGCATGCAATTCTGTGGAACGCCCCCCACCTCCCCCGCCCACCTCCCCCACCCTCTTTCCCCGCCCCTTCGCCAACCCCTCCCTGCCGCAGGTCTTGGGAGCTTTGTGAGCTTGCACTTTGACCTAGTGACCTGAAAAGTGACCCCCCCCCCTCCCAGGTGAGGCACAGAGGTCGCGAGTGTCGCTGAGCATAGCGCTTGTTGGGGGGCGGGGGGGGGGTATGCTGGTGGGTGGGGGGGGGAGGGCCCCAGGGGGGGGGGATAGGCAGATAGGGGGTGGAGACCCCAGTGTGAGTACCACCGATGCGACCTCCCACCCCAACAACCCCAGTCTTGGAACCCTTTGTTTGTTCCCCACTACCTGCACCTATAAGTGGTAGAGCCATTGGTGGGGGGTTGGGCAATGGGGAGAGTGGCCCCTCTATGAGACCTCCAAATAGGGGTCTGATTGGTGTTTAGCAGAGGAAATGCAGTGAGTCAATGCTACCATTAATCTGGGTCCCTGTTTAAAGGAGGTCGTGGGTTCAATCCCGACCCTGATGCCTGCTGCTGTATATTTGGAGTTTGCATGTTCCCCCCCGTGGTTGCGTGGACTTTACTCTGGGTCCTCCGGTTTTTCCCTCCACATTTAGAATGAACATGCATTTAAAGCATTTGCCTGCACTACATTTCCACATGATAAGCCACTTAATTGAGCTATCATGTGCTACCAGGTCACTTCTCGCTATGTAGCTCGGTAGGATCACAAGTATTGTGGTTAATGCAGACATGATTCCTTGGAAAAAGTTTCAATTTGGTGTTTTAACATCTTAACACCTGTTTTGTTGCCAGAAAAAAGGGGAAAACCCTATTATCATAGCTCAGTGGGCTTTACCTTGTAAAATAAAAAAATAGTTTAGGTTATAGAAATAGATTCACTTTCCAGGATTGCCCTCCGTGCGGTTGGTCGCCATTATTACTTCCTGTACCATCAGTCTCCATGGCGATGAATGATCATTTGCCCTCATCACTGTTAAAGTTAGGGCCTGGGTCAGGGTTACGGTCTGGATCAGGGTCAGTAACAGGGTCAGGGTTAGGGTCTGGATCAGGGTCAGTAATAGGGTCGGGGTTAGGATCTACGTCAGGTTCTGGTTTAGAGGCTGGGGCAAGGGTCTGGGTCTGGGTTAGGCTCTGGGCCTGGGTCGAGGTTTGAGTCAGGGTCTGGGCCTGTTTCAGGGTTAGAGTCAGAAGGTCATGCCAGCCCACCCGTCCTTCCACCTCTAACCCCTCGTGCATCTCGTGTGCGGCCTCCTTCTGAAACTCGAATCTGGTCACCCCCTCTCGCCGGATCTGGGTGTCCGGTCCCCCTCAATAATGTGCCCCCCCGCCTCACCCACTCCTTCCTCCGCCGCAGGGGTGTTCCTCATCCCCTACTGCCTGACGCTCATCGCTGCGGGGATCCCCTGCTTCTTCATGGAGGTGTCGCTGGGACAGTTCACCAAGCAGGGCGGCATCGGTGCCTGGGGCATCGCGCCGATCTTCAAAGGTGCTGCACCCCCTATCAACTACCGCCCCTCCTGACCGATGACACCTTGACCGCCACCTCGACCGATGCCCCTCTTGACTAATGGCACAATTGACTGCCGCCACCCTTGGCTGATGACCCCGCAAACCTCTGGGTGTGCGTTGTTGAGTCCCGTTCCATTTGTCCCGGCCTGCGTTCATGCCTAGGCCTGGGCTACGCCTCCATGGTCATCGTCTTCTACTGCAACTGCTACTACATTCTGATCCTCGCCTGGGCGCTTTACTACCTGGCCCACTGCTTCACCATGGGGCCGTTGCCCTGGGCTACCTGCGGCAACAAGTGGAACACCAAGCTCTGCTCAGACGGCACCTGCCAGTACCCGTCGGCGGACGCCAACGGCACGGAGGGGTCACTCAATGGGACGGCAGGTCCCGGGTTTCTGAATGGAACGGCATGGTCGACGGCGTGGCCAGCGCTGACGAATGCCACGTCGGAGTCGTCGCTGCTGCTGCCGCTGAACAACGTGTCGGCCCTGGGGCACGCGTGCCCACCGCTCAACGTCGTCACCACCTCGTCCGTCGTGGAGTTCTGGGAGTGAGTGCTGCGCTGGGGGGGGATCTGGGCCTGCGTGTGTACGTGTGCGTTGGTGTGTACACGCGCGTGTCCGGAGGGGTAGTGCAGTAGTTAGCGTGTTACGCGGCGAACCCGGCGACGGGGGTTCGATTCCTGCTGACGGTCAACACCAGTGACGATTATTTGAACCAGTCCTGGGCCTCTCCTAGGTCGACTCGGCCTCAAATAATTACTTGGTGCTGTGTGTAAACATCGCCACTGAGGAGACAAAGGCGACCAGGCGTGGTGTTGGCCACCCACCCCCTCGTGTGCTTGATGGCCTTCATAGGTGCTCGCTAGCAGCACTTACCCCAACAGTCTGTTCAGGCCACATTGTACGGTGGATGTTTGTTTTTGTCTTTGGAGTGGTGGTGCAGTGGTTAGCCCACTGCGCTATGAGCCTGAGTTCGATTCCCACTGAAGATCAATCATGGGGAATATTTGAACCAGTCCAAGGCCTCTGAGTGCCTGAACAGGTCCTAGGACTTCGAGTACCTGGATCGGCCTGTAAACATCAGCATTGGGGAGACAAAGGCGGCCGGGCATCCAGCTGGCCAGACACCCCCTCATGCACCCCACGTACATTTCCCAGGTGAAATATTCTAAAGAATACAAATTAAAACACCGTCTGTGCGCGTGCGTGCGTGCGTGCGTAGGCGTAAGGTGCTGTCCATGACGACGGGCCTGCACGACTTGGGCTCCGTGCACTGGGAGATGCTGCTGTGCCTCATCGCCTCCTGGCTCGTCGTCTATTTCTGTGTGTGGAAGGGCGTTCGCAGCACGGGAAAGGTGCAGTCCGCCACATCACCACCACCACATCAGTGCCACACCACCCCCACCACACCACCACAGCCACATCACCACCACCACATCAGTGCCACACCACCCCCACCACACCACCACAGTCACATCACCACCACCACATCAGTGCCACACCACCCCCACCACACCGCCACACCACCACCGCCACATCACCACCACATCAGTGCCACACCAGCCCCACCACACCACCACACCACCCCGCCACACCACCACCACCACATCACCACCATATCAGTGTCACACCAGCCCCACCACACCGCCCAACCACACCACCGCCACACCACCACCGCAACACCACCACCACATCACCGCCACACCACTGCCACACCACCGGATCACCACTACTGCCACACTACCACCACACCACTGCCACACCACTGCCACACGGGATCGCCGTGACAACACTATACTGAGTACACTACCCAATGCACCGCCACACACACACTAAACACGGCACCGCGGCACACACGCCGCACGCCGCACTCCGTGTCTCTTTGGCAACTCCACAAATACCCACGTGCGTGTGTGTGGGTGTGCGCTTGTTGGGACGCTGCTACTGAAACTGGAGCGTGCCACTAAGAGGTGGGGCCTTACCATCAGCCCCACCAAAACTAAGCACCTGCCTGGGTATTTTGTACCATCGGACACTCCACCCCCACAACTCCCAATCGGTGATGGGGCTGTTGTGGAGAGAGTGGAGAGTTTCCCATACCTGGGAAGTGTGCTTATGACTGGCTCCAGTTTAACAGCAGAGATCTCACTCCGAATCAGTCGAGCGGCAATATCTTTTCATCGGTTGCGTAACGCTGTGTGGAAGCTACCTGGTCTGTCGCTCCGCACGAAGCTTCAGGTCTTCTCGGCCACAGTCATTCCCTCCCTTCTCTATGCTTGCGAAACGTGGACCCCCTTAATAGAACATCTTCGCCGGTGAGAAAAATTTAGGCTGGCCTGCCTACGATCCATCCTGGGTTTAACCATGCTGGCTTGTGTGAGGAGCTCACAAATCCTTGAAAGATCTGGGCAAAGTCCCATCGGTGAGCTCCTCCGGCAGGCAAGGCTGCGTTGGCTGGGTCATGTAGCCCGCATGTCCAGCCACTGCATGCCGAAACAGCTTTTGTTTGGCCGGATCGAGGTACAGGAGGACGTGGAGCTGAGTGGACTTGCCGATGACTGGTACCAGCGGTGTCAAGATCGGCCTCTGTGGAAGAGGCTCATGAAGGACGCTACTGGGCAGTCGCCCTCCAACAACAACGGAGGGCGGAGGAGCGACGCTCACAATAACGAGCGGAGCGCCGGGTGGCTAAAGCACAGCAAGTTGGCACAGTAGGGGGCACAGGTGGTGCATCAGCCAATTATCTCGGTCATCTCAGTCAGTCGACCCGTGGCACCTGCTCGTTCTGCCCCGTGACCTCCTGCCAGCGGGCGTTCGACATTTCACGTGGCCTCAAGGTGCACATGGCCTGGCACAAGCGTCGTGGTGACGTCACCACCACTTAGTGGCGAATGGCGGTTGTTATTGTTGCTTGTTGGGAGCAGTAGTGTAGGGGTTAGCGCGCTGCACTACGAACCTGGTGACCCGAGTTTGATTCCTGCTCACGGCCAACATCAGTGACGATTATCTTAACCGGTCCCTGGGACTCCCCTAGATGGATTGGCCTTCAATGAGTACCCGGTGTAAAACATCCGCACTGGGAAGATAAAAGCGGCCCGGTGTGGTGCTGGCCACCCACCCTCTCGTGCGCCATGCTCGCTAACAGCACTTGCCCCAACAGTCTGTTAAAGGCCAAACGGCGGGGGGGGGGGGTTTTGTCTTTGTGCCTGTGTTGTACCCGCGCGCGTGCAGGTCGTGTACTTCACGTCCACGTTCCGCTACCTGATGCTGATCGCGCTGTTTGCGCGTGGCGTCACCTTGCCCGGCGCCATGGGTGGCATCAAGTACTACCTGCAGGCCGACTGGAAGAAGCTCGCCACGCCACAGGCGAGTGGCGGTGTCGCGACCCCACTACGCATCGCGACGATGTCGTCGTCGTCTTGATAGCGCCCCACTCACCAGCGCACCACACCTTCCAGCCCTGCCTCTGCTCTTCACTTGCGAGCGAGACGCTTCGTGGGGAGAGTTGGGACGAGTTCTTGGGTGCAGTGCGCGCACGGCCGCCTCCGCTTTGGCGGCGGAGGTCTCGCTCCGAATCAGTCGAACGGCATTATCTTTCGTCAGCTGCGTAACGTTGCCGTGTGGAATCTGCCTGTCTCTGTTGCTCCTTACGAATCTTCAGGTCTTCTCAGCTACAGTTTTGCCCTCCCTTCATTACGTTTGTGAAACGTGGACCCCTCTAAAGGAACATTGCCGGTTTTAAACATTCGGGCTGGCCTGCCTACGATCCATCTTGGGTTTAACCAGGCTTTAACCAGGCTGGGTTGTGTGAGATGCTCATAGATCCTTGAGATCTGGACACAGTCCCATCATCAGTGAACTCCTCCTACAGGCTAAGGTGCATTGCCTGGGTCATGCAGTCCACGTGTTCAAGCAGCTTCTATTTGGCCGGATAGAGGGGGGAAAATAGGCACGGCACGGTCTAGAGAAGAAATGGGCTGATGTGGTAAAGGAGGAAGTGGAGCTGAGTGAACTTGCACTGATCGGCCTCTGTGGAGGAGGCTCATAAAGAATGCTTCTGGGCAGTTGGAGGCAGTCGCCCTTCAGCAACAACGGAGGGCAGAGGAGCAATGTTCTAAAAGTGGAGCACTGGGCGTCTAAAACACAGGAAGTTGGCACCGTAGGGGGCACAGGTGGTGCATCTGCCAGTCATCTCAGTCAACCCATGGCACCTGGGTCTGTCCCGTGACCTGCCAGTAAGCCTTAAACACTTTACGCGGCCTTAAAGTACACCTAGCATGGCACAAGCGCTGTGGGGACGTCGCTGACACTTAGTGGCGAATGGTGGCTGATGTTTATGTGGCTGACCATGTAAGTGTAATGCGGGTGTAAACGGCCCTCCGGAGGTGACGTCATGAGGGGAGGAGTTAGGTCACGTGGGGGGAGAGGGGTTAAGCTATAGAAGGAGGGGAACCGGAAGAGGATAGGGAGTGACGGAGGACCAGGAACGAGAGAGGCCACGAAGGGCGAAGCGGAGGGTGGCGAGATCGCCACGAACACAGGGGAGCGAGGATCGGCACCGTTGGCCAGCGGTGACCGACCCGAAGCAGCGAGGAGGCTGCAGTCAGCAGCGGGGCTGCATACAGAGTTAGCAGCGGGTCTGCATACAGAGTAGCAGCCAAGAGGGTCTGCATATAGGGTTAGCAGCGGGGGTCTGCATAGGGAGTCGGCAGCGAGTCTGCAGGGAGAGAACGGAGGTTACAGTAGACGAAGCAGAGAGTCTGCGGGGAGAGAAAGGAAGCTATAATAGCGATAACAGCCGGGGGCTACAAATACAGTGTTATAACAGAGTGCCGTGTGGGAGAAGACAAGAACCCAATAAAGGACACGAAGTCAGAGAGAAGTGTCTGAGTCCTTTTATTACACTGGAGTCAGAAGTGAAACGGCATGGCGAAACAATTGAGGAAAAAGAATATTCCATCTCCGGCGTCGGCTTCATCGTCGGACGACGACGATCTTCCTCCTGCGGTCGGCTTGACTTCGGCGGAGGGAGAGATCCGTGAGTTCCCGGGTGTCGAGGAGGTTGCCGCTTCGTCAGACCCATCTGCGTTGAAGGACGAGGATTTAAGATGGACCCGGATGGCGGAGCAACTGGCAACTCTCAAAAACGTCATCACTGAGTTGTGTGACCTTGTCACACCAAGGGCGGCGTCGGAAGGTGATGGTGGTGATCGGCAGGAGCCCGGGTCGTCTTCGATGGCGCCGCCATCGGCCACGCGGCGTGAAGACGCCATCTTGGGCGTGGCGCACCACGGGAAGCGGGAAGCCGCCATTTTGGGACCGCCGCGACGGTCGTCCGCCATCTTGTCGACACCACGTTGCGACGCCTTGTTGAATTTACCACCGGAGGAGTCAGCGGCGGACGGAAGCAAGCCAAGGAGTCGCAGTCGTCACCTTACAACCGTCAAAGAATTCTCCATCGGGGGCGATTGGAGTGCGTTCGCCTGTAGATTTTTGGCGGCGGTACGTACAGCAAGGTGGACGGACGCGGAGGCACTGGAGGTGCTTCCGACTCTTCTTGATGATGAGTCCGTTCGTTTTTTCCGCTCTATAAAAGCTGCGAAGAAGAAGACTCTGCGAGGGGTGTTCGATGAAATGGCGGACGCGTACGAGCCACCGGATGACGCCCATCGCCGATTCGTGCAACGGCAACGCGCACCTGAGGAGTCACCTGTGGCGTATAGGGGCGCCGTGTTGGAACTCGCTATGGCCGCTTACCCGGAGACGGAGCCTGACCTGCTGGAACCTCTCATCTTGGGGAAGATGTTGGAGTTGTCCCGAGATCTTGGCATTCCTATGCCGGCGTGCGGTCACGAAAAACTCACGTCCCGGGCCGCGGCCAAGTGTCTGGACGCCCAGTTCAATCTCCGCCGCTGGAAACAGGTCACGGCGTGGACGGGCGGTCCTGTCGTCGATGGGGGGGCCGTAGGGTGGGACCCTACAAAGGCCGTGTACGTGCCGGATGCGACCGGCCAGAGGGAGTTGTCGGCTGCCTCTGCTCCGTGGCCGGCCCGGAGCGGGCCAGGGCCGCGGGCTCCGCAGCCGGTGCGGCCGCGTCGGGACGGGGTGCCCGCTGCGCGCCGCTCCGACGTCGAGATCAGCGCCCGTTTTTGCAGGTGTTAAATGCGAGTACTGAAAGCGTGTGTGTGCCGGCTGGTACCGTTGTGGCACATGCCACTACGGCGTTTACGGCTCACAGTGATCTGCCGGACGGAGGGCTGGTGGGTGGTGTTTCACACGATGGAGGGGTGGATGATCGTTGGATCGCTGAATTATGTGGGGAAAATTCGGCCCTTTCCGCCGAGCAGCGTTGTGCGATTCATAAATTATTATCGACTTATTCGGATGTGTTTAGCTCGGACGATTTGGACTTGGGACGCACCTCGCTGCTTTATCATCATATCGACACAGGGGACGCTGCCCCTATCCGCTTGAACTCGCGTCGGATGAGTTCGGCTGAGCGTGAGCATGTTCGAGGGGCAGTGGATGACATGTTGAAAGCGGATATTATATCTCCGTCTAATAGCCCGTGGGGCGCGCCTGTTGTGTTGGTTAAAAAGAAGGATGGTAAATTGCGATTTTGTGTGGATTTTCGTAAGTTGAATAAAGTGTCGGTGGCAGATGCGTATCCCCTGCCGCGTATGGACGATTCTCTCGACGCCTTGTCAGGGGCTAAGTTTTTTTCAACGCTAGATCTCTCTTCGGGCTTCTGGCAGCTCCCCCTTGACGAGCCCTCGCGAGAAAAGACAGCTTTCCGTACGCCGCAGGGGTTATTCCAATTTAACTGTCTTCCGATGGGGTTGAATGCGGCCCCTGCCACTTTTCAGAGGTTGATGGAGTTGGTATTGACGGGGTTGCAGTGGGAGACATGTCTCATTTATTTAGATGATATTATTGTCTTCAGCCGCACATTTGATGAGCATTTACTGCGGTTGGAGGCTGTATTCACCAGAATGCGTTCTGCTAATTTGAAATTCAAGCCTAAGAAATGTCACCTACTGCAACGCTCCGTTCGATACTTGGGACATATTGTTAGTGCGGACGGGGTGGCCACGGATCCAGAGAAAACTGCATGTGTCCGTGATTGGGCAACCCCGGCCACGGTGGGTGATGTGCGTCGGTTTTTGGGGTTCGCCTCATATTATCGGAGGTTTGTTCCGAATTTTGCTACTATCGCCAGGCCTTTGCATCTCCTTACTGGGAAGGGGCATAAATTTGTGTGGGGACCGCCGGAGGAGGCGGCGTTTCGGAGCCTGCGCGATTTACTGGCTACTGCACCGACGTTGGATTATCCGGATTTTGAACATCCCTTCATTCTGGATACTGATGCAAGTGATACTGGTATTGGGGCGGTGTTGTCCCAGTCGAAAGGTGGAGTTGAGCGTGTGGTGGCGTATGGGAGTCGAGTTTTGTCTCCCGCGGAAACCCGTTACTGCGTCACTCGCAGGGAACTTTTGGCCATTGTTTTTTTTCTCCGCCAATTTCGACCGTATCTGTACGGTCGCTCGTTTATTGTCCGCACGGACCATGCGGCCTTGCAGTATGCTCTTAAGATGGACCAGCCATCCGGACAATTGGCGAGGTGGCTGGACACGCTGCAAGAATTTTCCTTCCAAATTCATCATCGGAAGGGTGTGCGTCACGCTAACGCGGACGCACTTTCCAGGTTGCCGCAACAATCCCCTTGTGCGTGTGCGTCGGGGACGCATAGGTGTGGACCGATTCAGCTCCCCCCTCAGCCTGTCGCGCTGGCGGTGGATGTTCTTGAAACTCCGCTTACACCGGGACCGGGTGATGGGGGACCGGCTGATGGGATTTTGCGTCTTCCGAGGTCTGTGTGGATTCGGGAGCAAATGTTGGACGAATCTTTGGTGTCGTTACGAAAACGAACGGAGAAGGCGGGTAAGGAACTCGGTGCGGGTGGTATTCCGGAAACTGCTCTCCGAGATGGGTTGCTGATGTGGAGGGAAGGGATACAGGAACACTGGCGTCTCGTTGTACCTGCGTCATTGCGGTACGAATTGATTAGATCTTTGCACTGTGACACACTTTTACATCTGGGGGTGCAGAAAACCCTATTGACGCTGCAGCGAGACTATTATTGGCACGGCATGACGACAGATGTCGTCGGTCACGTTCGCGCGTGTACCGATTGTGCCCGCCGTAAGCCGCCTAAACATCCATATGTTCCGCCGATACAATCGATTCAAGTATCTCGGGTTAATGAGCTGGTGGCGTTAGATATTTTGGGACCCTTTCCGCCGTCCGCTAAGGGAAATAAGTATTTACTGGTGGGGGTGGAGTACCTCTCCCGCTGGCCGATGGCCTGGCCTTTGCCTGACTAGTCAGCGGCGTCTATCACTGACGCCTTTCTATTTGGGTATGTAATGGACAAGGGGGCGCCGGAGAGGCTCCTTACAGATCAAGGGCGTAACTTTTCGTCCAAATTGTTGGGGGAGGTGTGTGCGGCTCTTGGAACTAAAAAGATACGGACGTCCCCCTACCACCCACAAACGGATGGTATGGTGGAGCGGTTGAATCGGACTCTATCCGCCATGCTGTGCCATACAGTCGGGGAAAATCAATCTGATTGGGATCTGCATATCCCTGGGGTGCTTTCGGCGTATCGCATGACGCCGCACGCGGCTACTGGATACTCGCCGTTCTTTCTTATGTACGGCCGTGAAAATGTGCTGCCGATTAATGAGCAGTTGGGAACCGGTGCGAGGGGACCTGTTAAGCCTCTTCCTGAGTATATTCAGGACAACGTTCGCCGTGTCACTGAGGCGAGGGAAAGAGCCCGCATGGCTACGGCCAAAGCTCAGGCCAGGAATGAGCGGTGTGCCCGACGTTCGAAGGGGGAGTGCCCCTGGAAAACGGGGGACCTGGCCTGGCTTCATTGCCCACAGGTGCGGCCAGGTACCTCTCCTAAATTACATAAACCATGGCAAGGTCCGGTCCGCCTCATTGAGGTTCCCAACCCACAGTCGGCGCGTGTTCGGGTTGGTTCGCGGCGCTGGTTCGTGCATACATCCCGGTTGAAGCCATACATTGCCCCGCGGCCGGATGCGTCATCTCCCGAAGTTGCCTTGCCGGGGTCTGTTGCTACCGACTCGCCCTTGCCTGTGCCTGCTGACCTTGCGAGAGCGCCTGTCGTACCCTTCACAGACAAGCCGGCCGTGACGCCGCAGGAAGGAGGACGTTCCGCTCGTGGGATGCCGACCGGAGCCGCAGAACCTACGGAACCTGCAGCTCTTCCTATCCCTCCGCGGACGCGATTACGGGATGTCTCTGGACGCGACCGGGACAGTGGCGGGCCTCCAATGGCGACGGATGAACTCGCTCCCGTCGCCCTTAAAACCCTGCCACGTTCCCGCTCGGCGGGTGGGCTGCCGACCGTCCAGGACGGCCCGGCTACCCGTACTCGCTCGAAATCCCTCACGTTTCGTTAAATTGTGTTGTGTTGTGTTCTTGTTATATTGTTGTTGCATGCTTCGTGTCTTTTTACGTGTTGGTCCTTTACACCCGCATTGCTTGTCAAGTTGCATTTCAGCCGAGGTCGGCTGGATTTTCTTTATGGGGGAGGGTGATGTAATGCGGGCGTAAACGGCCCTCCGGAGGTGACGTCATGAGGGGAGGAGTTAGGTCACGTGGGGGGAGAGGGGTTAAGCTATAGAAGGAGGGGAACCGGAAGAGGATAGGGAGTGACGGGGGACCAGGAACGAGAGAGGCCACGAAGGGCGAAGCGGAGGGTGGCGAGATCGCCACGAACACAGGGGAGCGAGGATCGGCACCGTTGGCCAGCGGTGACCGACCCGAAGCAGCGAGGAGGCTGCAGTCAGCAGCGGGGCTGCATACAGAGTTAGCAGCGGGTCTGCATACAGAGTAGCAGCCAAGAGGGTCTGCATATAGGGTTAGCAGCGGGGGTCTGCATAGGGAGTCGGCAGCGAGTCTGCAGGGAGAGAACGGAGGTTACAGTAGACGAAGCAGAGAGTCTGCGGGGAGAGAAAGGAAGCTATAATAGCGATAACAGCCGGGGGCTACAAATACAGTGTTATAACAGAGTGCCGTGTGGGAGAAGACAAGAACCCAATAAAGGACACGAAGTCAGAGAGAAGTGTCCGAGTCCTTTTATTACATAAGTATGGCTGGACCTGTCTGTGTATCTTTGGGTGTGTGTTAATGCACGTGTGTGTGTTAATGCACGTGTGTGTGTGTCTGTGTGTGTCTGTGTGGTGTGGCTGACCCCGTAGGTGTGGCTGGATGCCGGCACACAGACGTTCTACTCGTACGCGCTTGGTTTCGGAGCCCTGTCCACCCTCGGCAGTTACAACCGCTTCCATAACAACTGCCTCAGGTGCGTGTGCGTGTGTACGCATGTGTGTGCGTGTGTGTACGCCGGGCATGGTGCTGGCCACCTACTTCTTCGTGTACCGTGCCGGCCTTCATAGGTGCTCACTAACACCACTTGCCCCAACAGTCTGTTAAGGCTACATGGGGAATCTTTGTCTTTGTGTATGCGTAATGTGGAAGTGCAACGGTTCGTGCGCCGCGCTACGAACCCAGCGACCCGAGTTTGATTCCCGCTCACGGCCAAGATTAGTGACGATTATCTGAACCGGTTGTGGGCCTCCCCAAGATCGACTTGACACCAAATGAGTCCCTGGTGCAGTGTACCAACATCGCCATTGAGGAGACCAAAGCGGTCGTGGTGCTGCCCGCCCACCCAGCCCAGCGTGCGCCTCACTCGCCTTCACAGAGACTCCCTCACAGCACTTGCCCCTACAGTCTCTTTGGGCGACAGGAGGGATGCGTGTGTGCGTGCGCGCATTCGCTCGTTAACACGCCTCCACTTCCTCATTAGGGACACGTACGTGCTGGCGCTCATCAACTCTGGCACGAGCCTCTTTGCCGGCTTCGTGGTCTTCTCCATCCTGGGCTTCATGGCGCACGAGCAGGGCGTGCCCATCGACATGGTCGCAGAGTCCGGTGAGTGCCGCATCACCGCCGGCAACATTGCCATCATCATCGTTGTCGTTATCGCCACAGTTGTCATCATCGTCGTCATCACCATAATCACCAACACCGCCATCAATATCACCATCACCACCATCATCATTCTCATCATCGCCATCGTCACCTTCACCGCCGCCATGCCCATCATCGTCACCATCACTGCCATCGTCATCATTTTCATTGCCGCCATTATCACCTCCCTAACAGCGCTAGCCCCAACAGTTTGTTTGGGCTATATGGGGTATTGTTCTCCCTGTACGCTAGGCCCCGGGCTGATTCGTCGCGTACCCGCGCGCCGTCACCATGCGGCAACCCGAGTTCGATTCCCGCTCACGGTCAACACCGGTGACAATTATCTGAACCGGCCCTGGGCCTCCCCTAGGTGGACTCGGCCTCAAATGAGTACCTGGCGCGATGTGTAAACATCGCCACTAGGGAGACAAAGGCAGCCGGGCATGGCTTCTGGCCACCCACGCCTTCGTGTACCGTGCCTGCCTTTGTAGGTGCTCGCTAACAGCACCAACAGTCTGTTCAGACTAGACAGGGGATCTTTGTTCCGTGTACGTGCGTACTCTACGTATGTGTGTACTCTACGTATGTGTGTACTCTATGTGTGTGTACTCTATGTGTGTGTACTCTACGTACGTGTGTACTCTGTGTGTGTACTCTATGTATGTGTGTACTCTATGTGTGTGTACTCTACGTACGTGTGTACTCTATGTGTGTGTACCCTATGTATGTGTACTCTATGTATGTGTACTCTACGTGTGTGTACTCTATGTATGTGTGTACTCTATGTATGTGTGTACTCTACGTATGTGTACTCTACGTATGTGTGTACTCTACGTACGTGCGTACTCTACGTACGTGCGTACTCTACGTACGTGCGTACTCTACGTACGTGCGTACTCTACGTACGTGCGTACTCTACGTACGTGCGTACTCTACGTATGTGCGTACTCTAAATATGTGTACTCTATGTACGTGCGTACTCTACGTATGTGCGTACTCTAAATATGTGTACTCTATGTACGTGCGTACTCTACGTATGTGCGTACTCTAAATATGTGTACTCTATGTACGTGTGTACTCTACGTATGTGTACTGCAGGTCCTGGGCTGGCATTCATCGCGTACCCTCGCGCCGTCACCATGATGCCGGTGCCCGTGCTTTGGGCCGTCCTCTTCTTCGTCATGCTGCTGCTGCTCGGCCTCGACAGCCAGGTCCGCCTACGCCCCCCCGCCCCGCCCGCCCGTACTTCACACAAACCGAGCCCGGTCGCCTACCTGCTCGCCCGCTCCCGGACACGTCCCGACGTGCGCGCGTGCGTGACCCGTGCGTGACCGGTGCGTGCGCGCGTGCGTGACCCGTGCGCCGCGTGTGTGCCCCCCGCGCTCGCAGTTCGTGGCGATCGAGGGGTTCGTGACAGGCATCTCGGACATCTTCCCCACGGTGCTGCGAGGCCGCGGGAGGCGCGAGCTCTTCGTCGCCGCCTGCTGCGTCGTCAAGTTCCTCGTCAGCTTTGTCATGGTCATGCAGGTTCGTCCGTCGCCGTGGCGACGTCCCACCCCACCTCGCCCCCGGGGGTAACGGGTGGGGGGGAAGGGAAGCGCCGCTCCGCACCGCGTGAAGCGTCGCCGGACGTAGTTGCGCGATATCCACTTCCGCGGGCCGTACCCTCAGAGGAACGGCTGCGCTGACCTGCGGGAGCTCCAAACGGGTTCCGCGTTCCGTGTCGCTCACGAGCCAAGCGTCTTGAGCGACGCTTGGCTCGGGATTGGTGTCACATGGCCCTGCGCCATCCGCGCTCGCTGCTCGTCGTCGCAGAGAGGTTCGCGGTTCGAATCCGCCAGGCCGCCCTGGTTAACTCTGAGGCGCCGACCGTAAAATAACAACGAAGCGCCGTCCCCACGATGTCAGTCGAAATGAGGGAGAAGGTGAGCTTGTGTTGGCGTCACCATCCCAAATGTGGCAAATATTGAAAAATTACTCTGCAAATCACTCAAACGGGACTCCACACACAGCAGCAGCATCCCCCGCTTCGAAACGACTCCAGACTGCGTCTGGGACACGCAACAATAGCCTTGCGCTTTAAGAACCAGTGGGGCAATGCCAAATATGCTAAATTATAACCATTTTCAGTAGCATCATTGTCATCACACACGGCAGAGGCACCTTCAGCAGCAGTGGTAACAAGATATCACCACTGGCATTGTCCACAGTAGCTTTGCTTTTGTCGGCATCAAACATCATCAAGAGCATCACCAACACCATCATCATCAGCTGCTGCATCAGCAGATGCAACAGCAGCAGTCACCGTAAACACCATCGCCCACCCTATGTGCTCTGTGGTCGGCATTGTTCGTGATTTTGAATGGGGGTGACGGCGGGGGTCGTTAATGTAGCGCTGTGCTGCCGCCACTCCCAGGGAGGAATCTACATCTTCCAGCTGTTTGACAACTACGCAGTGAGCGGCTACACCCTGCTGTGGCAGGTCGGGTGGCAGTGCATCGTGGTGGCGTGGGTCTACGGTACAACGCGCGCACACACATACACCTGCACACGCACTTGCATGCACACACGCACACTTACACATGCACACACAAAGACAAAGATCCCCTGTATAGCCTGAACAGACTGTTGGGGCAAGTGCTGTTATCGAGCACCTATGAAGGCCAGAACGCTGCACGAGGGGGTGGGTGGCCAGGACCACGCCCGACCGCCTTTGTCTTCCCAGTGGTGATGTTTACATACCACACCAGGTACTCATTTTAGGCTGAGTCGACCTAGGGGAGGCCCAGGACCGGTTCAAATAATCGTCACTGGTGTTGGCCATGAACACGGGTCGCCGGGTTCATAGCGCAGCGCGCTAACCGCTACACTACCACTCCCCACATGCAGAGATGCCTACACGCACACACATCAACATACACACACCTAAACAGATACACACATCCCCAGAAACACAAACACTTATACGCACAGAATCCGATGAGCTATGAAGCTATTTTTCACCGATGTCCACGCACACCTACACACACACACCTACAAGCGCACACACCTACACGTGTACACACATACACACACAAAAACCTATACAGACGCGCACACCGCTATTTAGACTGGAGGAATCCGATGGGCTATGAAGCTATTTTTCAGAGATGTCTACACACAACAACAATAACCGCCATTTGTCACACATAGAGACAGCGCTTGTGCCAGGCTAGATGCACTTTTAGGCCACGCGAAGTGGAGGAGGCTCGGTGGCAGGAGGTCATGGGGGGACAAAGCCGGATGCGATGGGTTTTCTGACTGAGATGACTGGCAGATGCACAACCTGTGTCCCCTACTGTGCTAACTTTCTGCGTTTTAGCCGCCCGGCGCTCTGCTGATCATGAGCGTCGCTCCTCTGCCCTCCGTTGTTGCTGGAGGGCGACTGCCTCCAGCTCCCCAGTAGCATCCTTCACGAGCCTCCTCTACAGAGGCCGATCTTGACACCGCTGGTACCAGTCATCGGCAAGTCCAATCGGCTCCACATCCTTCTGTACCACATCAGTATATCTCTTCTCCAGCCCGTGGCATGCCTGTTTAGCCCCCTCTGTCCAGCCAAAAAGAAAAGCTGGTCCATGTGGGCTACATGACCCAGCAAATGCAGCTTCGCTTGCTGGAGGAGCTCACCGATGGGACTGTGTGTACATGTGTGTGCGTGCACCTGTGTGTGTGTACATGTGTGTGTGTACACACATATACACACATGGGGAGCGGTAGCACAGCGATGAGCGCCCTGTGTGGTAAACCCAGTGACCCGAGTTGGATCCCTGCTCACTGCCAACATTAGTGACGATTATCTGAACCTATCCTGTCACTCTCCTAGGTTCATTCAGCCTTAAATGAGTACCTGGTGCAATGTGTAAACATCGCTACGAGGGAGAAAAAGGCGGCCGGGAGTGGTGCTGGCCACCCACCCCCTTGTGTGCTGTACCGGCCTTCATAGGTGCTCTTTGCTAGCAGCACTTGCCTCAACAGTGTGTTAAGGCTACACGGGGTGATCTTTGTCCTTGTTTTGCAGGTAGCTCCCGCTTCATGGAGGATGTGGTGCTCATGATTGGGTATCGGCCCAACTGGTGGATCGGGTGGTGTTGGAAATTCATCACTCCCACACTGTGCATGGTGAGCACATTGCTCACCGCACTCGGCACACTACACTATACCGGCTGACCACGACGTTCGCCTTACCACGCTCACGTTATTGCGTGGCGAATTATGGTGTGAAGGTGGGTGGGTGAGTGAATAATGTGGCGAGAAGGTGGTTTAGTGAGTGAGAGATGTGGTGAGTTTGCAGTTGAGTAGGCGGTCGAGTGGGTGAGCGATGTGACGAGCGAGCGAGTAGTTCACCGCCCACGCCGCACTCTCCACGCCACGCGCTCGAGGCCCATCGACCGCTCGCCACGAACCTCTCCCTGCATCTACGACCCCCCCCCACCACGAACCTCTCCCTGCATCCACGACCCCCCCCCAACCACGAACCTCTCCCTGCATCCACGACCCCCCCCCACCACGAACCTCTCCCTGCATCCACGACCCCCCCCCCCCACCACGAACCTCTCCCTGCATCCACGACCCCCCCCCCACCACGAACCTTTCCCTGCATCCACGACCCCCCCCCCCCCACCACGAACCTCTCCCTGCATCCACGACCCCCCCCCCAACCGCGCCCCACGGTGCCCTGCCTGCCGGTGACGTCCGACCTCCTAACCCCTGCGCTGCTTCCTCCTCGGGGACCCTCGCGCAGGGCATGCTGCTGTTCCAGCTGATTCAGTACAAGGGCCCCACGTACAACAAGGTGTACGTGTACCCGTGGTGGGGCGAGGCACTGGGCTGGCTGCTCTCCCTCTCCTCCATGCTGTGCCTGCCCCTCACCCTCCTCTACCTGCTCGTGGCGCGTGGCAAGGGCACGCTGAAGCAGGTACAGCCGAATACACGCACACACCACTCGTCTGGGTGCACGCACACACCACTCGTCTGGGTGCACGCACACACCACTCGTCTGGGTACACGCACACACCACTCGCCTGGGTACGCACACACCACTCGTCTGGGTGCACACACACACCACTCGTCTGGGTGCACGCACACACCACTCGCCTGGGTACGCACACACCACTCGTCTGGGTACACGCACACACCACTCGTCTGGGTGCACGCACACACCACTCGTCTGGGTGCACGCACACACCACTCGTCTGGGTGCACGCACACACCACTCGTCTGGGTACACGCACACACCACTCGCCTGGGTACGCACACACCACTCGTCTGGGTGCACACACACACCACTCGTCTGGGTGCACGCACACACCACTCGTCTGGGTACACGCACACACCACTCGCCTGGGTACACACACACACCACTCGTCTGGGTACACGCACACACCACTCGCCTGGGTGCACGCACACACCACTCGTCTGAGTACACACACACACCACTCGTCTGGGTACACGCACACACCACTCGCCTGGGTACGCACACACCACTCGCCTGGGTACGCACACACACCACTCGTCTGGGTGCACGCACACACCACTCGTCTGGGTACACACACACACCACTCGCCTGGGTACACACACACACCACTCGTCTGGGTACACACACACACCACTCGTCTGGGTACACGCACACAGCACTCGTCTGGGTACACGCACGCTCACCTGGGTACACGCACGTACACTCACCTGTGTGTGGTCCGTGTCGTCTCCGTGCCCCCCCTCACCCCCCCCCCCCCCCCAGCGCTGGCGCCACCTCACCACGCCGGTGCTGGGCCCCCACGTGGAGCGGCACCGCCGCGCAGCGCTGGCGGCCGCGGGGCCCCCTGACAACGGGGCCCTCGACACCCTCATCGGGGGGCACCACGCCAAGGGGGGCGCCCCCAACGGCAACGCCATCGAGCTCGAGATGCTGAGGGAAAGCAAGATGTGAGGGGGGGGGCGGCGGGGGGGGGGGGGAGTCCCCTTTGCGCGAAGGGGGGTCCTTAGTCTCCAGAGGGTCCTTTATATAGAGGAGTCCTCGATACCAACCCAGGGTCCCATCTCGCACCAGGAGGTTCCATTTGTTTAGAGGGGTCCCCTTTATCACAGAGACGATCACCAGGAGGGCCCCTTTTATCGACGGGGGGGGGGGGGTGGGGGGGAACGCACGTACGGGGTCCTTGGGTACGCGAGGGAGTGGTGGGGGGGCGGGTGAGAGGGGTCCATTGGTATCCAGTGCGATGCGGATACATGGGGCACTGTGCGCGTGCGTGTGTGTTGCACGGGATATGCACTTTTATTTTTTAAACGAATTTAACTTTTTTTTATTTAGTTTTCGTTTCCCATTTCGCGTCTCTCTGCAAGTGCTTGAGGTCACCATTCACACCCCTGCTGTGTGAGCAGGGGTTGGGGGCAGCCATGGTCGTGTAAAGGTGGGGGGGGGGGGCAGGGCGGTGGTTGTTGTTGGTGAATGAACGATCTTACTCCGGGTTTTTCTCTGGGTTACTGCAATTCCCCCCCACCCAAAAAAATACCTGGACAGGATCTTTCTCATCATCGGAGCACGAAGCTCGACTCGAATAAAACAAAATGCTCTGGTCCACATTTCGCGGAGGCCATCACCGCCGCTGCCCCGATGATTTGCTCTCGATTTTTTTCCCCATTTATATGTTGTAAACAAAAAATTACGTAATCCGAATTATTTCCACGCCATCTCGTAGGCAGGCGAATCCACCGCCCACAGACGCCGCAGAGTAAAAGTTACGCTTCTCGTTTGGGCGAAACAAGAGGCGTCCCGGCGAGGCCGTCTGTCGGCCGTGCAGAGAGGCGGCCGCCACGGGCGCTGCGGCCTCGCTCCACCGGCGCTTCGCTTTGCGTGGCTTTCCCGAGCGGCAGAAAAAAGTCGAGGGCGGGTCGACCGGACTGTCTCGTTATCGTTGTTTTCACTGCCTTTACGTTTCTTAATTTAAATGGTTTAGTCGTTTAAAAGCGAGGTGGGGACAGAGAGTGGTGGGGGGGGGGGGAGAAGGCGGTGTGACGTGGTGACCCGCGCGTCCCCGGGCTAATGAGAGCGAAACGCGGCGACCCGGCGCGCCGCTACGAAGCGCCGGTGCGCGTCGCGCGAGCGGCACGGGCCGGCGCACCCCTGGGCCGGGGAGATGCCGCTTGCTGGCGCTGGCGGACGACGCGGGGGCAGAGGCTCGGGAACTCGGGAGCGGTCCCCGCAACTGGCCACGCGGCTTCGCGGTGATCGGGGGTTGACTTGCCCCATCATCCCTCCAGGGTCAATGAAATTGACACTGCACCACTTTGAGGGGAGATTAACAGCATTTGTCCTATGGATAGACTTACCCCCGCCATAGTAACGTGGAATTATCCCAATTCGCCGCTGGCTGAGGGCTGCTGTAGACGGGAGATGGGCTTGATGCCCGATTGCTCATTTGAGCAGCTGTCGATTGCTCTGGCTTGCGTGTTCAGTTGAATCAGCTGCTGGCTCCCAAAACTCTCAACCCAAATATCCTGGACCTGGACCGACGTTTCCCGAATGTAGTTCCTCCTTCTGTCCACGACGTTGAATGGTCCCTCTGGAGCCAGGACCGGCGGTTAGAGATCCCACCTCGACCCCTTTACCTGCTTCTGCTGGATGTGGATGCGTGTCACTGGACAGACTGATATGTTCATCCTAATAAAGGTGGAGGGGGTGGGGTGGCGGGAAGGACTTGAGAGAGAGGAGCACATGAATGAAAATAATTTGGGGGCGACTGCCCTCAAGCTATGCTCCCCTAACCCCCCGCCCCCCCCCCCCCCGGATTCCACGACTAATGCTGAACGTGGAACTGGCAGTCGCAGAACCAGCATCAGCTGCACAATCATCGATCCTTTTTTCCAGAATCTTGACCGGGTGGTTCCAGTAGGTAGCAGCCGGCATTGTTTGGAAGACTGGGTACAATAGCGGGGGGGGGGGGGGTCGGCGATGTTCTTCATCCCCGGGGTCTGCGATTGTGTGCGGAGCGACGGTGATGCAGCCTCTCGGACACCGGAGGAGGAGGAGAGGACTGCTCGGTGACACCGGTAACATGGAGTATTTACAAACGATGACGGCGATGGGTGGTGGTGGTGGTGGGTGCATCTGTCTGTCATCTCCGTCAACCCATACGGCACCCGGGTCTGTCCCGTGACCTCCTGACACCAGCGAGCCCTCGACACTTCACGTGGCCTCCACGCCGTGGTGAACGGCGGTTGTCGGGGAGGATGTGGGGTGGGGGGGGCAGCAGGAGGTGGATGGGTGACAGCAGGAGCCGATTTTTTTTTTTACACGAAAACCAAAACGTGTGCGGGAGAGAGGAGAACGCGGCGCTCGCGGCGTGAACGCGGCGCGGAGTTGACGGTGGCGACGGCGGCAGCGATGACTATTAACGTCGTCGGCTACGATGGCGTTCGTGCTGTATATTACAGTATAATACTGTGAGTGCGGCCTTGCGGCTCGCTCTGCATCTTGACCAGAGCCGGCATAATCACGCGGAGCTTTTTTTGATACGAAAATGATCGACGCAAAAATGTATGAATTAAAATAAATACATGATACATTAATAAAAGTCCCACGATGTGGAGAGAGAGAGAGAGAGGCTCTGCGCGTCGTGTGTGTCCGGCACGTCGCCAGCGCTGGTTGAAGCGTGACGACGACGAGGCACGGGACGGCGACACGCGGCACAGCAGTCGGGGCTGCCCGCATCATGCGCTCCTCGAAGGCCGTGGCGCCCGTGGGTGCCTTGTGGAGACGTGGATGTGTGTATTCGTATTGTTGTACGCTTAGCTGTTTGTTATTTACATCCTCTCACACGACGCTAACGATCAATTTGAGTTGTGATTTCTATGCCTCCCCAGTGGTGATGTTTGCACACCGCACCAGGTACTCATTTGAGGCCGAGTCGACCTTAAACACTGCGACACAGACGGTACTGCCTGACACACACACACGGTACTGCCTGACACACACACACGGTACTGCCTGACACACACACAGTACTGCCTGACACACACACACAGTACTGCCTGACACACACACACGGTACTGCCTGACACACACACAGTACTGCCTGACACACACACACAGTACTGCCTGACACACACAGTACTGCCTGACGCACACACACAGTACTGCCTGACACACACAGTACTGCCTGACACACACACACACAGTACTGCCTGACACACACACAGTACTGCCTGACACACAAACACACAGTATTGCCTGACACACACACACAGCACTGCCTGACACACACAGTACTGCCTGACGCACACACACAGTACTGCCTGACGCACACACACACAGTACTGCCTGACACGCACACACACACAGTACTGCCTGACGCACACACACAGTACTGCCTGACACACACAGTACTGCCTGACGCACACACACACAGTACTGCCTGACGCACACACACACAGTACTGCCTGACCGCACACACACACACAGTACTGCCTGACGCACACACACACAGTACTGCCTGACACGCACACACACACACAGTACTGCCTGACACACACACACACACACAGTACTGCCTGACACACACACACACAGTACTGCCTGACACACACACACACAGTACTGCCTGAAACACACACAGTACTGCCTGACACACACACACACAGTACTGCCTGACACACACACAGTACTGCCTGACACACACACACAGTACTGCTGACACACACACAGTACTGCCTGACGCACACACACACAGTACTGCCTGACGCACACACACACAGTACTGCCTGACACGCACACACACACACAGTACTGCCTGACACACACAGTACTGCCTGACATACACAGTACTGCCTGACGCACACACACAGTACTGCCTGACGCGCACACACACAGTACTGCCTGACACGCACACACAGTACTGCCTGACGCACACACACACAGTACTGCCTGACACACACACACAGTACTGCCTGACACACACACAGTACTGCCTGACACACACACACAGTACTGCCTGACACACACAGTACTGCCTGACGCACACACACAGTACTGCCTGACACACACAGTACTGCCTGTACACACACACACACAGTACTGCCCTGACACACACACAGTACTGCCTGACACACACACACACACACAGTATTGCCTGACACACACACACAGTACTGCCTGACACACACAGTACTGCCTGACGCACACACACAGTACTGCCTGACGCACACACACACAGTACTGCCTGACACACACACACAGTACTGCCTGACGCACACACACAGTACTGCCTGACACACACAGTACTGCCTGACGCACACACACACAGTACTGCCTGACGCACACACACAGTACTGCCTGACACGCACACACACACACAGTACTGCCTGACGCACAGACACACAATACTGCCTGACACGCACACACACACACCAGTACTGCCTGACACACACACCACAGTACTGCCTGACACAACACACACAAGTACTGCCTGACACACACACACACAGTACTGCCTGAAACACACAGTACTGCCTGACACACACACACACAGTACTGCCTGACACACACACACACAGTACTGCCTGACACACACACACACAGTACTGCCTGACACACACACAGTACTGCCTGACACACACAGTACTGCCTGACGCACACACACACAGTACTGCCTGACGCACACACACACAGTACTGCCTGACACGCACACACACACACAGTACTGCCTGACACACACAGTACTGCCTGACACACACAGTACTGCCTGACGCACACACACAGTACTGCCTGACGCACACACACAGTACTGCCTGACACACACACACAGTACTGCCTGACACACACAGTACTGCCTGACACACACAGTACTGCCTGACGCACACACACAGTACTGCCTGACACACACAGTACTGCCTGACGCACACACACACAGTACTGCCTGACGCACACACACACAGTACTGCCTGACACGCACACACACACACAGTACTGCCTGACTCACACACACACACACAGTACTGCCTGACACACACACAGTACTGCCTGACACACACACACACACAGTATTGCCTGACACACACACACAGTACTGCCTGACACACACAGTACTGCCTGACGCACACACACAGTACTGCCTGACGCACACACACACAGTACTGCCTGACACGCACACACACACACAGTACTGCCTGACGCACACACACAGTACTGCCTGACGCACACACACACAGTACTGCCTGACGCACACACACAGTACTGCCTGACACGCACACACACACACAGTACTGCCTGACGCACACACACACAGTACTGCCTGACACGCACACACACACACACAGTACTGCCTGACACACACACCACACAGTACTGCCTGACACACACACACACAGTACTGCCTGACACACACACACACAGTACTGCCTGAAACACACACAGTACTGCCTGACACACACACACACAGTACTGCCTGACACACACACACAGTACTGCCTGACACACACACAGTACTGCCTGACACACACAGTACTGCCTGACGCACACACACACAGTACTGCCTGACGCACACACACACAGTACTGCCTGACACGCACACACACACACAGTACTGCCTGACACACACAGTACTGCCTGACACACACAGTACTGCCTGACGCGCACACACACAGTACTGCCTGACGCACACACACACAGTACTGCCTGACACACACACACACAGTACTGCCTGACACACACAGTACTGCCTGACACACACAGTACTGCCTGACGCACACACACAGTACTGCCTGACACACACAGTACTGCCTGACGCACACACACACAGTACTGCCTGACGCACACACACACAGTACTGCCTGACACGCACACACACACACAGTACTGCCTGACGCACACACACACAGTACTGCCTGACACGCACACACACACACAGTACTGCCTGACACACACACAC
Organism: Lethenteron reissneri; assembly: GCF_015708825.2. NCBI lineage: Eukaryota > Metazoa > Chordata > Hyperoartia > Petromyzontiformes > Petromyzontidae > Lethenteron > Lethenteron reissneri. Next base: position 12,164,568 of record NC_083832.1, on the reverse strand, counting down.
ACACAGTACTGCCTGACACACACACACACAGTACTGCCTGACACACACACACACAGTACTGCCTGAAACACACACAGTACTGCCTGACACACACACACACAGTACTGCCTGACACACACACAGTACTACCTGACACACACACACAGTACTGCCTGACACACACACAGTACTGCCTGACACACACAGTACTGCCTGACGCACACACACACAGTACTGCCTGACACACACACACACAGTACTGCCTGACACGCACACACACACACAGTACTGCCTGACACACACAGTACTGCCTGACGCACACACACAGTACTGCCTGACGCGCACACACACAGTACTGCCTGACACGCACACACAGTACTGCCTGACGCACACACACAGTACTGCCTGACACACACACACAGTACTGCCTGACACGCGCACACACAGTACTGCCTGACACACACACAGTACTGCCTGACACACACACACAGTACTGCCTGACACACAGTACTGCCTAACACACACACAGTGCTGCCTGACACACACAGTACTGCCTGACACACACACACACAGTACTGCCTGACACACACACACACACAGTACTGCCTGACACACACACAGTGCTGCCTGACACACACAGTACTGCCTGACGCACACACACACAGTACTGCCTGACGCACACACACAGTACTGCCTGACGCACACACACAGTACTGCCTGACACACACAGTACTGCCTGACGCACACACACACAGTACTGCCTGACGCACACACACAGTACTGCCTGACACGCACACACACACACAGTACTGCCTGACGCACACACACACAGTACTGCCTGACACGCACACACACACACAGTACTGCCTGACACACACACACAGTACTGCCTGACACACACACACACAGTACTGCCTGACACACACACACACAGTACTGCCTGACACACACACAGTACTGCCTGACACACACAGTACTGCCTGACACACACACACACACACAGTACTGCCTGACACACACACAGTACTGCCTGACACACACACACACAGTATTGCCTGACAACACACAGTACTGCCTGACACAACAGTACTGCCTGACGCACACACACAGTACTGCCTGACGCACACACACACAGTACTGCCTGACACGCACACACACACAGTACTGCCTGACGCACACACACAGTACTGCCTGACACGCACACACACACACAGTACTGCCTGACGCACAACACACACAATACTGCCTGACACGCACACACACACACACAGTACTGCCTGACACACACACACACAGTACTGCCTGACACACACACACAGTACTGCCTGACACACACACACACAGTACTGCCTGAAACACACAGTACTGCCTGACACACACACACAGTACTGCCTGACACACACACACACAGTACTGCCTGACACACACACACACAGTACTGCCTGACACACACACAGTACTGCCTGACACACACAGTACTGCCTGACGCACACACACACAGTACTGCCTGACGCACACACACACAGTACTGCCTGACACGCACACACACACACAGTACTGCCTGACACACACAGTACTGCCTGACACACACAGTACTGCCTGACGCACACACACAGTACTGCCTGACGCACACACACACAGTACTGCCTGACACACACACACAGTACTGCCTGACACACACAGTACTGCCTGACACACACAATACTGCCTGACGCACACACACAGTACTGCCTGACACACAGTACTGCCTGACGCACACACACACAGTACTGCCTGACGCACACACACACAGTACTGCCTGACACGCACACACACACACAGTACTGCCTGACGCACACACACACACACAGTACTGCCTGACACACACACAGTACTGCCTGACACACACACACACACAGTATTGCCTGACACACACACACAGTACTGCCTGACACACACAGTACTGCCTGACGCACACACACAGTACTGCCTGACGCACACACACACAGTACTGCCTGACACGCACACACACACACAGTACTGCCTGACGCACACACACAGTACTGCCTGACACACACAGTACTGCCTGACGCACACACACACAGTACTGCCTGACGCACACACACAGTACTGCCTGACACGCACACACACACACAGTACTGCCTGACGCACCACACACAGTACTGCCTGACACGCACACACACACACACAGTACTGCCTGACACACACACACACAGTACTGCCTGACACACACACACACAGTACTTGCCTGACACACACACACACAGTACTGCCTGAAACACACACAGTACTGCCTGACACACACACACACAGTACTGCCTGACACACACACACAGTACTGCCTGACACACACACAGTACTGCCTGACACACACAGTACTGCCTGACGCACACACACACAGTACTGCCTGACGCACACACACACAGTACTGCCTGACACGCACACACACACACAGTACTGCCTGACACACACAGTACTGCCTGACACACACAGTACTGCCTGACGCACACACACAGTACTGCCTGACGCACACACACACAGTACTGCCTGACACACACACACAGTACTGCTGACACACAGTACTGTCCTGACACACACAGTACTGCCTGACGCACACACACAGTACTGCCTGACACACACAGTACTGCCTGACGCACACACACACAGTACTGCCTGACGCACACACACACAGTACTGCCTGACACGCACACACACACACAGTACTGCCTGACGCACCACACACACAGTACTGCCTGACACGCACACACACACACAGTACTGCCTGACACACACACACACACAGTACTGCCCTGACACACACACACACAGTACTGCCTGACACACACACACACAGTACTGCCTGAAACACACACAGTACTGCCTGACACACACACACACAGTACTGCCTGACACACACACAGTACTACCTGACACACACACACAGTACTGCCTGACACACACACAGTACTGCCTGACACACACCGTACTGCCTGACGCACACACACACAGTACTGCCTGACACACACACACACAGTACTGCCTGACACGCACACACACACACGTACTGCCTGACACACACAGTACTGCCTGACGCACACACACAGTACTGCCTGACGCGCACACACACAGTACTGCCTGACACGCACACACAGTACTGCCTGACGCACACACACAGTACTGCCTGACACACACACACAGTACTGCCTGACACGCGCACACACAGTACTGCCTGACACACACAGTACTGCCTGACACACACACACAGTACTGCCTGACACACACACAGTACTGCCTAACACACACACAGTGCTGCCTGACACACACAGTACTGCCTGACACACACACACACAGTACTGCCTGACACACACACACACAGTACTGCCTGACACACACACAGTGCTGCCTGACACACACAGTACTGCCTGACGCACACACACACAGTACTGCCTGACGCACACACACAGTACTGCCTGACGCACACACACAGTACTGCCTGACACACACAGTACTGCCTGACGCACACACACACAGTACTGCCTGACGCACACACAACAGTACTGCCTGACACGCACACACACACACAGTACTGCCTGACGCACACACAGTACTTGCCCTGACCAGTACTGCCTGACACGCACACACACACACAGTACTGCCTGACACACACACACAGTACTGCCTGACACACACACACACAGTACTGCCTGACACACACACACACAGTACTGCCTGACACACACACAGTACTGCCTGACACACACACACAGTACTGCCTGACACACACAGTACTGCCTGACGCACACAACACAGTACTGCCTGACACACACAGTACTGCCTGACACCACACACACACACACAGTACTGCCTGACACCACACACAGTACTGCCTGACACACACACACACACAGTATTGCCTGACACACACACAGTACTGCCTGACACACACAGTACTTGCCTGACGCACACACACAGTACTGCCTGACGCACACACACACAGTACTGCCTGACACACACAGTACTGCCTGACACACACACACACACACAGTACTGCCTGACACACACACAGTACTGCCTGACACACACACAGTACTGCCTGACACACACACACACAGTACTGCCTGACACACACACACACAGTACTGCCTGACACACACACACACAGTACTGCCCTGAAACACACACAGTACTGCCTGACACACACACACACACAGTACTGCCTGACACACACACACCAGTACTGCCTGAAACACACACACAGTACTGCCTGACACACACACAGTACTGCCTGACACACACAGTACTGCCTGACGCACACACACACAGTACTGCCTGACGCACACACACAGTACTGCCTGACACGCACACACACACACAGTACTGCCTGACACACACAGTACTGCCTGACACACACAGTACTGCCTGACGCACACACACAGTACTTGCCTGACGCACACACACACAGTACTGCCTGACACACACACACAGTACTGCCTGACACACACAGTACTAGCCTGACACACACAGTACTGCCTGACGCACACACACAGTACTGCCTGACACACACAGTACTGGCCTGACGCACACACACACAGTACTTGCCTGACGCACACACACACAGTACTGCCTGACACGCACACACACACACACAGTACTGCCTGACGCACACACACACAGTACTGCCTGACACACACACACACACACAGTACTGCCTGACACACACACACAGTACTGCCTGACACACACACACACAGTACTGCCTGACACACACACACACAGTACTGCCTGAAACACACACAGTACTGCCTGACACACACACACACACACAGTACTGCCTGACACACACACACAGTACTGCCTGACACACACACACAGTACTGCCTGACACACACACAGTACTGCCTGACACACACAGTACTGCCTGACGCACACACACACAGTACTGCCTGACGCACACACACACACAGTACTGCCTGACACACACAGTACTGCCTGACGCACACACACAGTACTGCCTGACGCGCACACACACAGTACTGCCTGACACGCACACACAGTACTGCCTGACGCACACACACAGTACTGCCTGACACACACACACAGTACTGCCTGACACGCGCACACACAGTACTGCCTGACACACACACAGTACTGCCTGACACACACACAGTACTGCCTGACACACACACAGTACTGCCTAACACACACACAGTGCTGCCTGACACACACAGTACTGCCTGACACACACACACAGTACTGCCTGACACACACACACACAGTACTGCCTGACACACACACACACACAGTCCTGCCTGACACACACACACACAGTACTGCCTGACGCACACACACACAGTACTGCCTGACACACACAGTACTGCCTGACAAACACAGTACTGCCTGACGCACACACACAGTACTGCCTGACGCGCACACACACAGTACTGCCTGACACGCACACACACACACAGTACTGCCTGACGCACACACACACAGTACTGCCTGACACACACACACAGTACTGCCTGACGCACACACACACAGTACTGCCTGACACACACACACAGTACTGCCTGACACGCGCACACACAGTACTGCCTGACACACACACAATACTGCCTGACACACACACACAGTACTGCCTGACACACACACAGTACTGCCTAACACACACACAGTGCTGCCTGACACACACAGTACTGCCTGACACACACACACACAGTACTGCCTGACACACACACACAGTACTGCCTGACACACACACACACAGTCCTGCCTGACACACACACACACAGTACTGCCTGACGCACACACACACAGTACTGCCTGACACGCACACACACACACAGTACTGCCTGACACACACACGCACGCACGAGTGACGAGCACAATGACACCGACACACACACTAAATGGCGGTGACGTCACCACGACGCTTGTGCCAGGCCATGTGCACCTTGAGGCCACGTGAAGTGTCGAACGCCTGCTGGCAGGAGGTCACGGGACAGACCCAGGTGCCACGGGTCGACTGACCGAGATGACTGGCTGATGCACCACCTGTGCCCCCTACTGTGCCAACTTGCTGTGCTTTAGCCACCCGACGTTTCGCTCGTTGTGAGCGTCGCTCCTCCGCCCTCTGTTGTTGTTGGAGGGCGACTGCCTCCAACTGCCCAGTAGCGTCCTTCACGAACCTCCTCCATAGAGGCCGATCTTGACACCGCTGGTACCAGTCATCGGCAAGTCCACTCAGCTCCACGTCCTCCTGTACCACATCACTCCATCTCTTCTCAAGCCCGTGCCGCGCCAGTTTAGGCCGAACAAAAGCTGTTTGGGCATGCCGTGATTGGGCATGCGGGCTACATGGCCCAGCCATCGCAGCCTTGCCTGCCGGAGGTGCTCACCGATGGGACTTTGTCCAGATCTTTTGAGGATTTGTGAGATACTCACATAATCCAGCCTGGTTAAACCCAGGATTGATCGTAGGCAAGACAGCCTAAATGTTACTAACTGGCGAAGATGTTCCATCAGGTGGGTCCACGTTTCGCAAGTGTAGAGAAGGGAGGGAATGACTGTGTCCGAGAAGACCCGAAGCTTCGTGCAGAGCGACAGACCAGGTAGCTTCCACACAGCGTTACGCAACCGATGAAAAGATAATGCCGCTCGACTGATTAGGAGTGAGACCAACTGCTGTTAAACCGGAGCCAGTCATGAGCACACTGCCCAGGTATGTAAAACTCTCCACTTTCTCCACAACTACCCCATCACCGATTGGGAGTTGTGGGGGTGGAGTGTCCGATGGTACAAAATACCCAGGCAGGTGCTTCGTTTTGGTGGGGCTGATGGTAAGGCCCCACCTCTTAGTGGCACACTCCAGTTTCAGCAGCAGCGCCTCCAACTCCTCCTCTGAATGAACCGTAATTACCAGGTCGTCCGCATACATAACGTGGCTGACCAATAGGGAGTCATCCTTTGACCGCACCCGGGCATCGATCAGTTTCCCATTGTATCTGTACCAAATGGAAATTCCTCTGGTGCAGCTACTGAAGGCTTCACGAACTATGTGGTCGAAATAGATGTTAAATAATGTTGGAGCTAGAGGACATCCCTGTCGCACCCCACGGTGTACAGGGAATGGCTCTGACTCCCGGCCACATAGTTTTACTCGGGCCTGCTCACCATCATGAAGGTCCTTAATGAGCGTGAGCAGAGGGTCAGGGACTCCGAAAGCACGAAAAACAACCCAGAGCCCAGGCCTATTGATGGTATCATCGGCTTTGACCAGGTCAATGAAGCAGAGATGTAGGTCATGTTGGAATTCCCTACACCTCTGCTGTAGCAGACGGACAGAAAATATGGCATCTGTGCAGGACCACCCTTTCCTGAAACCGCATTGGGGCTTCGCAAGCCTCTCCTCAGCGTGCCTAGCAAGGCGATGTTGAATAATCCTTGCCAGGACCTTTTCCGGCACACTGAGGAGTAAGCTGCCCCTGTAGTTGTTACAGTCTGTGCGGTCTCACTTATTAAAGAGGGGGACCACCAGGGCATCCTTCCAATCCTGCGGGACCCGTCCAGTGGTCCAAACTGTTGTTATGATGTCATGTAGGGCAGTTTGCGCACAAACGCCACCCTCCCTCAGCATTTCGCTTGGGAGATCATCTCTGCCGGGTGCTTTTCCTGGTCTCAGACTCTGGATCGCCTTCAGTACTTCCTCAATGGATGGCACCTCAGCCAGCCACTCACGGGGGGTGACTTCCTCCAATATTTGAGGCACCACAGCCTCAGCAGGGTCATCCCCACTTTGTCCCATGATGTTTTCCAGACTGAGGGATTCCCCCTCCCCCAGGATCTCACAGACATGCTTAGCAAATCTGCAAACCTGTTCCTGGGGGTCGGAGATTGGATCACCGTTCTTTCCACCACCCATCCTTGCAGCGCCTCACGGCTCTCCGAACCTCCGAGCGAAGGCTGCGGTAAGCCTCCTCATTCTCTGACGTGGGATGCTGTAGCCAATTAGAGTGGGCCTGTCGCTATTTCTCAACCATCCTGAACACCTCCTCTGTCAGCCAGGGTCTCTGGGGAGGTCTGGACCGCGTCCCCAAAGCAGCCATTGCAGCTGCATGAGTCACAGTCCTAAACCTCGCCCATTTACCCTCGACATCAGGAGTGGGGAACGATGCCAACTCCAGCCGCAAGCGATGATGAAATTCTCGCTTGCAACTTCCATCAGCTAGCTCAGACCAGGCCACATTAGGTTGGAATGGGGTCCTGGGTGTACACCCACCACCGGAGTGGAAGAATGGCAGGCGAATCTTACAGATGACAAGTCGATGGTCAGAGGGCAGATCAGCTCCACGGTATGCCCTGGTGTCAAGGACATGGGCTCGCATCCGCTGGTCCGTCACTATGTAGTCCGGCAGATGTTCTTGCTTAGACCCGGCATGCATCCATGATGTCGTGTGGATGCGCCAATGCCGGAACAGCGTGTTGGTAATTACAAGCCCATGGGCTGCACATAAATCTAGCAGCCTCCTACCGTTGTTATTGAGCTGATCTGGCCCATGCCTTCCAATCACTCCAGACCAGGTGCCAGAATCATGACCAACTCGGGGATTGAAGTCACCCAACAAGATGACTGTTTCCCGAGGGGCCACTTTAGCCAGCACCTGTGACAGGAGGTCATAGAAGGCATCTGACTCATCACCACGCCTCGCTTCTGGTTGATGGGAAGGCGAGCCCAAAGTAGCCTGGGGCTTACAGCTTTCGACACCTCACCGCCACGCTCCCACGTCCCCTTCATTATTTTGTTCAGAGTCACACCCTGTTGTTTGTCAGTCTCCTGCCCCGAGTAGAAGACTGTCCACTCCTCATGGTGGCAGGAGCCAGAGGCGGTCCACCGAACATTCTGAATGTCACAGAGATCCAGGCGGTACCGGTCAAGATCTCGATAGAGGAGTGGCAGCCTCTCCTCCGCAGTGAGCGTTCGGACATTCCACGTGGCCACACGTAGTGGCTTTTTGTTGTTTCTGGAGGATCCCCGAGGGTAAAGATTCAATCTCCTGGCTCCGCCAGATGGGGTTTGGCCAGGAGACGTCATAGACGCCTGTCCCCCCGGAGCCTCCGGCACACACCGACACACACACACCCGAGTGAAATGAAACACACTGACACACACTGACACACACCGACACACACACACGAGTGAAATGAAACACACTGACACACACTGACACAATGACACACACCGACACACACACACACGAGTGAAATGAAACACACTGACACACACTGACACAATGACACACACCGACACACACACACACACACGAGTGAAATGAAACACACTGACACACACTGACACAATGAAACACACCGACACACACGAGTGAAATGAAACACACTGACACACACTGACACAATGATACACTCCGACACACACACACCCGAGTGAAATTAAACACACTGACATACACCGACACACACACACGAATGAAATGACACACACTTACACACTGACACACACTGACACACACACCCGAGTAAAATTAAACACACTGCCACACACCGACACACACACACGAATGAAATGAAACACACTGACACACACTGACACACTGACACACTGACACACACACGAATGAAATGAAACACACTGACACACTGACACACACCGACACACACACACGAATGAATGACACACACTGACACACACCGACACACACACACGAATGAAATTAAACACACTGACACACACCGACACACACACACACGAGTGAAATGACACACACGAGTGAAATGGCACACACTGACACAATGACACCACCGACACACACACCCGAGTGAAATTAAACACACTGACACACACCGACACACACACGAATGAAATGACACACACTGACACACTGACACACACTGACACACACACCCGAGTGAAATTAAACACACTGACACACACCGACACACACACACACGAGTGAAATGACACACACGAGTGAAATGGCACACACTGACACAATGACACACACCGGCACATACCGACACACACACACACGATTGAAATGACACACACTGACACACACTGACACAATAACACACACCGGCACACACTGACACACACACACGAGTGAAATGACACACACTGACACACACTGACACAATGACACACACCGGCACACACTGACACACACACACACACGAGTGAAATGACACACACTGACACACACTGACACAATGACACACACCGGCACACACGCCCCCACTGACACAACACACACACGAGTGAAATGACACACACTGACACACACTGACACAATGACACACCGGCACACACTGACACACTCACACGAGTGAATGACACACACTGACACACACTGACACAATGACACACACCGGCACACACTGACACACACACACACGATGTGAAATGACACACACTGACACACACTGACACAATAACACACACCGGCACACACTGACACACACACACACGAGTGAAATGACACACACTGACACACACTGACACAATGACACACACCGGCACACACTGACACACACACACACGAGTGAAATGACACACACTGACACACACTGACACAATAACACACACCGGCACACACTGACACACACACACACGAGTGAAATGACACACACTGACACACACTGACACAATGACACACACCGGCACACACTGACACACACACACGAGTGAAATGACACACACTGACACACACTGACACAGACGACACCCGGCACACACTGACACACTCACACGAGTGAAATGACACACACTGACACACACTGACACAATGACACACACCGGCACACACTGACACACACACACACGAGTGAAATGACACACACTGACACACACTGACACAATGACACACCGGCACACACTGACACACACACACGAGTGAAATGACACACACTGACACACACTGACACAATGACACACCCGGCACACACTGACACACTCACACGAGTGAAATGACACACACTGACACACACTGACACAATGACACACACCGGCACACACTGACACACACACACGAGTGAAATGACACACACTGACACACACTGACACAATGACACACCGGCACACACTGACACACACACAGGAGTGAAATGACACACACTGACACACACTGACCACAATGACACACACCGGCACACACTGACCACACACACACACGAGTGAAATGACACACACTGACACACACTGACACAATGACACACACCGGCAACACACTGACACACACACACGAGTGAAATGACACACACTGACACACACTGACACAATGACACACCGGCACACACTGACACACACACAGGAGTGAAATGACACACACTGACACACACTGACACAATGACACACACCGGCACACACTGACCACACACACACGAGTGAAGTGACACACACTGACACACACTGACACAATGACACACCGGCACACACTGACACACACACAGGAGTGAAATGACACACACTGACACACACTGACACAATGACACACACCGGCACACACTGACACACACACACACGAGTGAAATGACACACACTGACACACTGACACAATGACACACACCGGCACACACTGACAACACACACAGGAGTGAAATGACACACACTGACACACACTGACACACTGACACAATGACACACACCGGCACACACTGACACACACACACACGAGTGAATGACACACACTGACACACACTGACACAATACCCACACACCGGCACACACTGACACACACCACACGAGGTGAAATGACACACACTGACACACACTGACACTCTGACACAATGACACACACCGGCACACACTGACACACACACACACGAGTGAAATGACACACACTTGACACACATGACACACTGACACACCGGCACACACTGACACACACACAGGAGTGAAATGACACACACTGACACACACTGACACACTGACACAATGAAAACACCGGCACACACTGACACACACACACACGAGTGAAATGACACACACTGACACACACTGACACAATGACACACACCGGCACACACTGACACACATACACACGAGTGAATGGAACACCACTGATAACACACTGACACAATGACACACCGGCACACACTGACACCACACGGAGTGAAATGACACACACTGACACACACTGACACAATGACACACACCGGCACACACTGACACACACACACACGAGTGAAATGACACACACTGACACACACTGACACAATGACACACACCGGCACACACTGACACACACACACACGAGTGAAATGACACACACTGACACAACACTGACACCACTGACACAACGGCACACACTGACACACACACAGGTGTGAAATGACACACACTGGAACCAACACACTGACACAATGACAACACCGGCACACACTGACACACACACACACGAGTGAAATGACACACACTGACCCACACTGACACAATGACACACACCGGCACACACTGACACACACACACGAGTGAAATGACACACACTGACACACACGACAACGGACACAATGACACACACCGGCACCACTGACACACTACACACACGAGTGAAATGACACACACTGACACACACTGACACAATAACACACACCGGCACACACTGACACACACACACACGAGTGAAATGACACACACTGACACACACTGACACAATGACACACACCGGCACACTGACACACACACACCGAGTGAAATGACACACACTGACACACACTGACACAATGACACACCGGCACACACTGACACACACACACGAGTGAAATGACACACACTGAACCACACACTGACACAATGACACACACGGCACACACTGACACACACACACGAGTGAAATGACACACACTGACACACACTGACACATGACACACCGGCACACACTGACACACACACGAGTGAAATGACACACTGACACCACTGACACAATGACACACCGGCACACACTGACACACTCACACGAGTGAAATGACACACACTGACACACACTGACACAATGACACACACCGGCACACACTGACACACACACGAGTGAAATGACACACACTGACACACACTGACACAATGACACACCGGCACACACTGACACCACACACAGGAGTGAAATGACACACACTGACACACACTGACACAATGACACACCGGCACACATGACACACACACACGAGTGAAATGACACACACTGACACACACTGACACAATGACACACCGGCACACACTGACACACACACACACGAGTGAAATGACACACTGACACACACTGACACAATGACACACCGGCACACACTGACACACACACAGGAGTGAAATGACACACACTGACACACACTGACACAATGACAACACCGGCACACACTGACACACACACACGAGTGAAATGACACACTGACACACACTGACACAATGACACACCGGCACCACTGACACACACACAGGAGTGAAATGACAACACACTGACACACCATGACACAATGACACACACCGGCACACACTGACACACACACACGAGTGAAATGACACACACTGACACACTGACACAATGACACACACCGGCACACACTGACACACACACAGGAATAAAATGACACACACTGACAACACTGACACACTGACACATGACACACACCGGCACACTGACACACACACACACGAGTGAAATGACACACACTGACACACACTGACACAATACACACACCGGCACACACTGACACACACACACACAGTGAAATGACACACACTGACACACTGACACACTGACACAATGACACACACCGGCACACACTGACACACACACACACGAGTGAAATGACACACACTGACACACACTGACACACTGACACACCGGCACACACTGACACACACACGGAGTGAAATGACACACACTGACAACACTGACACACTGACCAATGACACACCGGCACACACTGACACACACACACGAGTGAAATGACACA